>NW_016107356.1:3691233-3693861 GCF_001604975.1 Cebus imitator
TCACTTGACATTGATCAGAAGGAGGTTGGGCAACTTTTACACATTGGAATATATAGCTAAGATTATAAACGGAGCCGAGGTGATATACTTGGGCTTCTCTTCAAGTTTATTTTCCCCATTTTAACTCAGATACATCCAGCAGCCATGGCTTCAAAAGCATATGATTAAATATTAGAAAACATATAACTTATAAAAATGGAGGTGATCCCTCATGTTGTCAGTCAGTACCAAAACAAACAAAGAAAAACAAAGGTGGTGATGGTCAGAAAAAGAGCATAAAAAAGACCAAGATACGTGTATGTCTCAGATATGCTGCACTAACTAGTCTTGTTTTTAATGAGTCTGTGTTTATTAAAAAAAAAAATAGCAGACGAGGTAAGGGTGAAGTCTTTTTTGTCTTTTAGCAGTTTTTCTTTTGGGCTAAGTCCATGATAAAAAAACCACCATGCAAACAGCAAATAATTCTTTCGAAACTGGCCCCCACTTCATTCCTCTTTAACCCAACAGATCTTGCCATTTTCTCCAAGCTGCACAGTTCCACTGGCCACCAGCTGGAGGGCTGCCGGGAATATTTTGTGTTCTGCTAATTTTACTCTTTCAGAAAGAGTTGTGACAGTGTCACCCCTCTTCACGGGAACAGCTTCTTGCAAAATAATTTGTCCAGCATCTACATCTTCCTGGAAAAGTAAGCAAAAGTTTTAAACATTACCTTCTAACCAGTGTAATTTACATCTGAACACTAATATTATGTTGGTAGAAAAAGACATACTCACAGCTACAAAGTGTACAGTGCACCCAGTAATTGTGACTCCCGTTTCCAGGGCTTGCTCATGGGCATTTGAACCCTTAAAAGAAGGGAGCAAGGATGGGTGGATATTGAGCATTTTTCCTAAAAGTGAAAAAGGGCATAGTGGTCAGAATTTAAAAATCCTGGGTATTCTATTAAAGGAATATATTTTCCTATCTAGATCAGATGTCAAACAGGAGTTGGATTACTGGGATGGGTGTTTTCTTTGCCAAACACAGAAATGAGATAAAAGTAAGTTCTCATCCAAGAAGGCCCTGAGAGCAACAAGTACCTGCTCTGTACAGCCAAGTACACACTGGGGTGCTCTGAATAGGTACCCACGGTGACTGGAAGGTGGGAAGTTTAAGCCGAATACCAGCTTGTTGCTGGCACATACTATTAAAAAGAAGTAAGAGGTTCCTACATAGTGTCTATGTGCATGACTTCTAACCACAAAGTGACCTGTCCACCAGACAGATGCTAGATTAGTTCTGTGTGGCTTATGTCACCAAAGGCATTGTATATTTTATATCACACTGCAAGTGCTCTAACTACATTTACCTAAGAATACATAAACTCTTTGGAGGCAAAATGTATTTATTGATCCACTGTGTGGAAACACACACAAATAGGATGCAGTCAAGGCTTTTGGGGAGAAGGCAGTAACATAGACAGTATGTGTTTTCTGGCAATAACCTCTTCCTTGCCAACTTTTGGCAATGGTCTTTGCCTCCTAAGAGAGGATGGACTCTTCAATTTGGGATATACAGAATAACTCTCTTTTGCTTCTAAACAAGGAAAGTCTTCTGAATATTTATTCAGAAGATGAAATATCTTTACAGTAATGTGAAATAAAACTAAGCTACATTAGAAAAAGTGATTAGTTACGGCAAGCCAAAAAAAAAAATGGATACAGAACAGGTTAATAAATCATCATTGGGTCATTCTTTAGAGTAAAACAAAGGATATTAAATTGTGACCTGTGTTAAAGTATTAATAAAACATCACAGTCAATAGTTCACTACTGGGATTGTTTGGCATGTTAACTGTTCTGGATACCATTTTCAACTGATTTCTCAATGTGATGTCAAATAATTTTGGCTTACCATTCCACTTTCTGACAAACGGGCCAGAAAGAATTCTCATGAATCCTGCAAGACAGACTATGTCTATGGAGAATTCTTCAAGGACTAGGTCAATTGCATTGTCAAATTCTACACGATTTTTATACAGTTTATGATTAATTACCTGTAATACAAAAAGATAAGCACACCTTTTTCAATGAATTAACAAAAATAGTTTAACATACTTCACTTCCTTGTAAAGATATACCTGATAGATTATTAAGAGAGGGACAGGATGGAGAAGGCAAGCCCAGCACCCACCCAAAATGCCTAAGTCCAAAGAACAAGTGCCCCACAGACCTGGGTCCTGTGAGGGCAGATTACGAGCTTAAATATGGCCCACAGGAAAGATACTTTCTCAAGTAACTTACTCTGGTGGGAATACCAGCTTTTTCTGCTTTATTTAACCCAGCCACTGCGGCTTTGTTGGAGATAACAACATCAATTTGTGCAGAGCTATTTGGTTCCTGAGTCCTGTCTATGAGTGCTTGCAGGTTCGATCCTAAGAAGGGAGAAAAACACCAGTGAGCTCACACTTTTTCTTTTTTTTGAGACAGAATCTCTGTCTAGGCTGAGAGTGCAGTGGCATGATCTTGGCTTACTGCAACCTCCGCCTCCCGGGTTCAAGTGATTCTCCTGCCTCAGCCTACCAAGTAGCTGGGATTACAGGAGCTCACCAACATGCCTGGCTAATTTTTGTATTTTTTTTTTTTTTTT
>NW_016107356.1:3694196-3695723 GCF_001604975.1 Cebus imitator
GCCTTGACCTCCAAAGTGCTTGGATTACAGGCGTGAGCCACCACGGCTGGCCCAATTTTTGTATTTTTAGTAGAGATGGGGGTTTCACCACGTTGGTCAGGCTGGTCTCGAACTCCTGACCTCAGGCGATATGACTGCCTCGGCCTTCCAAAGTGCTGGGATTGGAGGCATGAACCACTGCGCCCAGACTCACACTTCTTAAAAAAAGGTATGTGCTTACTCTGGGCGTCGGGACTCCCGTCCTGTCCGTGGGCCCTGCCCAGGCGGCTGCCCATGACCTGCCTGGCACGGGGAACGGAAAACCAGAAGGAGCAAGATGAGTTCAGTTCGCCATGGGGCTGTTTGGAAAAACCCAGGAGAAGCCACCCATAGAACTGGTCAGTGAATGGTCATTGAAGATAAGAAAGGAAATGAGAGTTGTTGACAGGCAAAAAAGGGATATCCAAAGAGAAGAAGAAAAAGTCAAACGATCTGTGAAAGATGCAGCCAAGAAGGGCCAGAAGGATGTCTGTATAGTTCTGGCCCAGGAGATGATCAGGTCAAAGAAGGCCATGAGCAAGCTGTATGCATCCAAAGCACACATGAACTTGGTGCTCATGGGGATGAAGAACTAGCTCGTGGTCTTGCAGGTGGCTGGTTCCCTGCAGAAGAGCACAGAAGTGATGAAGGCCACGCAAAGTCTTGTGAAGATTCCAGAAATTCAGGCCACCAGTGGGGAGCTGTCCAAAGAAATGATGAAGGCTGGGATCATAGAGGAGATGTTAGAGGACACTTTTGAAAGCATGGATGATCAGGAAGAAATGGAGGAAGAGGCAGAAATGAAAACTGACAAAATTCTATTTGAAATTACAGCAGGGGCCTTGGGCAAAGCACCCAGTAAAGTGACTTATGCCCTTCCAGAGCCAGAACCTTCAGGAGTGATGGCTGCCTCAGAGGATGAGGAGGAGGAATCAGCTCTGAAGGCCATGCAGTCCTGGCTGGCCACACTCCGAAGCTAGGGGCTGCCTACCTGCTGGGTGTGCACACACTCCTCTGAAGAGCTGCCATTTTCTGTGTCTCACCTCTGTTGTGAGGACTACCATTTTGGAGAAGGTTCTGTTTCTTTTCACTCTCTGCCCAGGTTTGGGATCACAAAGGGATTGTTCTTATAAAGGTTGTGTAAATAAATGCATCATTTTTAGGAGAGAAAAAAAAAGGTATGTGTTATTTTGAATAGGAGATGGTCAAGTTTTCTGAATAAATGTCTTGGAAAAAGATTGGTGATACGTGAGGCTTTTAAATTCCCTTTCTCTTTCTTTGCACAGGCAACTAAAGTAAATATGGAAAAAGCTGTATAGCAATGGAAACAATCAACAAAGTGAGGGGACAACCCACAGAATGGGAAAAAATATTTGCAGACTACCCATCTGACAAGGGATTAATAACCAGAATTTATAAGGAGTTCAAACAACTCAATAGGGAAAATCTAATACTCCGATTAAAAATGGGCAAAATATCTGAATAGACTTTTTAAGATTTTTTTTTTTT
>NW_016107356.1:3701518-3703327 GCF_001604975.1 Cebus imitator
TTTTTGAGACAGGATCTGGCTCTGTTGCCCAGGCTGGAGTGCAGTGGCATGAACACGGCTCACTGTAACCTTGACCTCCCAGGCTCAAGCAATCCTCTCACTTCACCCTCCTAAGTAGCTGGGACTACAGGCACACAACACCATGCCTGGCTATTTAAATTTTTTTTTTCTGTAGAGACAGGGTCTCACCATGTTGTCCAGCCCAGTCTTGAACTCCTGGGCTCATGCAATTCTTCTGCCTTAGCCTCCCAAAGCGCTGGGATTATAGGCATAAGCCATCATGCTCGGCTCATCATCAGTGTTTTAATACTTTGGAGTTGATACTTTTTTTTTTTTTTTTTTTTTGACAGTTTCTCTCTGTCACTTAGGCTGGAGTGCAATGGTGTGATCTGGGCTCACTGCAACCTCCGCCTCCTGGGTTCAAGTGATTCTCAGCTTACCGAGTAGCTGGGATTACAGGCATTTGCCACCACACCTGGCTATTTTCTTTTTTTCTCTTTTTGTATATTTAGTAGAGACAGGGTTTCGCCACGCTGGCCAGGCTGGTCTCGAACTCCAGACCTCAAGGGGATCCACCCACCTCAGCCTCTCAAAGTGCTATGATTATAGGGATGAGCCACCTGTGCCCAGCCTGGAGTTGATACAATTTTAAAAATGAATCACATGTCTATGACTCTCAGATTCAATTCCATTTATACTAGCCGGGAAATGTCCATTCTTAATAGTTGAGCTCAAAAGATTTAGTAACTACATTGTTCACTGTGCTTTCAATAGTTAAAAGTCAATAGCAACTTAAAACTAAACAGTGGTATATCTATAAAATGGAATACTTGTTATAAAAAATGATGCTATTAAGACAAGTAGGTAATGATGATATATTAAATGGCAGCACAAGTAACAGATTACCAAACTATGATCTTGTTTTAGTGAAGTTTTACAAAGTATTTATAGAAAAAAACACTGACAAAGAGTCTAGTTTCTACAAATGAACAAGTACTTTGTAAATAATATAAGTTGTAATTTTAATGTTAGAAAGTCCTAACTGGGTGTGGTAGCTCATGCCACTAATCCTAGCACTTTGGGAGGCCAAGATGGGCAGATTGCTTTGAGCCAAGGAATTTGAGATCAGCCTAGGCAACGTGGTGAAGTCCTATTAAAAATATAAAAAATAGCCAAGTGTGGTGGCATGTACCTATGGTCCCAGCTACTCAGGAGGCTGAGGTGGGAGGATTGGGGCTACAGTGAGCAGTGATCGCGCCACTGAACTCCAGCCTGGGCGACAGAGCGAGATTCTGTCTCAATAAAAAACAAACAAAAAAGCCCCAAAAGTTCTTACTTAAATATGCTGTCAAAGTATGATTACTGGAAGAAACTTTAAAGGCTGATGCAAGGAATTGTGCAATGGCTTTTATTGGAATACAGATATCGGTGTAACTCAAAATGTAATTGCTTTCAGGAATATAGCCATATCAACTTTCAGTTTCTTTCTTTTTTTTTTTTTGAGACAGTCTCACTCTATTGCCCAGGTTGGAATGCAGTGGTGCAATCTCGGCTTACTGCAACCTCTGCCTCCTGGGTTCAAGTGATTCTCCTGCCTCAACCTCCAGAGTAGCTGGGACTACAGGTGCATACTACCATGCCTGGCTAATTTTTTTGTATTTTTAGTAGTGTCGGGGTTTCAATGTGTTAGTCAGGATGGTCTTGATCTCCTGACCTCATAATCTGCCCGCCTTGGCCTCCGAAAGCGCTGGGATTACAGGCATGAGCCACCATGCCTGGCCGACTTTCAGTTTCTTTCTTTCTTTCTTT
>NW_016107356.1:3703657-3706272 GCF_001604975.1 Cebus imitator
GTTTCACCATGTTGACCAGGATGGTCTTGATCTCTTGACCTCGTGATCCACCCGCCTCGGCCTCCCAAAGTGCTGGGATTACAGGCTTGAGCCACCGCGCCCGGCCGACTTTCAGTTTCTTAATGAGGTGACTACTATGTTGTTTTTAATTAGTGGTGTGCTAGAGCCAGCTTGTAGAGGCTATTAAATAGCCATTTTTAAAGCAGCTATGGTGGGAGTATTTATACCACAGAAAGTGGGAAATACACAAATCAGTCCTGCCTCCTTTCCCCATTCATGAGCGGGTCACTGTTTTTAATTATTTGAAAAGGATGATGAAGGAACTACTTCTTAAGGTTCTTGTTTATGCTCACCAGAAAGCATGTCTACTTAAAGAATGTCTTAAACCACTAGTTTAACCCTTCTATGAACCCTTCAGCTCCTTACTATGCTCAGTCCAGGGACCTGGAAAAGACTCCCATTTAGCCTGGCCTGTCTGTTTTGCTTCCCTTGCCAATTTCCTCACTTGCACACAACCTACCTCTTGACTCTTCAGTTCTCTCTGAGCTTCACACATGCTCTGACTCTCCCGTTAGCTCACCAAATCTACTCACCTCTATCTCTGCTTATCCCCCGTCAATGACCCCAATACCTGCTTAGTCCAGCTGGATCAACCCAACCAATCTATTTTTTCCTGTTCTTGCTTCAAGGCTATACATGCTTTTACTCTGGGAGAAAAACTACACAAGCAGCTTTAGCTTCACTTGTGCCTTCAGTCTTGCTAGCTGTCTCACTTCTATTTACGACCTTGACTGCTTTAACCACTCCTCTCTTCATGCTCCCACCCCCAGGCCTGCTCATCTCTCTAATACTTCACAGGGAGGTTATTTTATGTGAACTCCCTCAGTTTCTACTCCTTCAAACCAATGCTGAAAGAGTTCATCTGGCTGTCTTTGCCTCTTTATCCTATAAAAACAGGGAGGAAAGACTGTACCTCACTTTTGCCATATGCATAAAATTATTCCACTTTTTCTTTTACCAGTATGTTTCTTCAAACAGGAATCTTTACCCACCATCTCCACTACTTTGCCACAACAATCTGGTGGATGGTATCCATGTGCAGCAAGCTGCCTTTTGGCCTAACTCTGAAATACACTGGTCTCTTTCTGGTGCTTATCCTAGATCTCTGTGCTGTACTTGCGGACCAGTGTCATGTTAAAATCCTACCTTGGGGCTGGGCTGGGAGGCTCATGCCTGTAATCCCAGCACTTTGGGAGGCCAAGGTGGGCAGATCACTTGAGGTCAGGAGTTTGAGACCAGCCTGGCCAACACGGTGAAACCCTGTCTCTACTAAAAATACAAAAATTAGTCGGGCATGATGGCTGGTGCCTGTAACCCTAGCTACTCAGGAGACTGAGGCAGGAGAATCGCTTGAACGTGGCAGGTGGAGGTTGCAGTGAGCTGAGATCATACCACCATACTCCAGCCTGGGCTATTGAGTGAGAAATCTGTCTCAAAAAAAAAGGAAAAAAAAACCCCCTATCTTGGGTTTGATGATAATACTTTTATATGATTTACCTCTCCTTTGAACTGTTCTTTTCAGTCACTCTGAGAAACAACCTTTTGGTCTCCTTCATTCTCTTGGCTATAACTATTACTACGTGTATACAACCAACCAACTTATCTTCAGCCTGACTTCCAACTTCTACTCACAGTCACTTTGGAATAAACACACAGAAGATTTCAAAAACTTCCTACTGCAAACTTACAATCTTCCTATGTTACTGATGTTATCACCTACTCACCTGCTTAACTAGAAACCTGAGACTTTTTTTTATTTCTAAGCGTAAAATGATTCTGTAATGTGCCTCCCTTCTCTATGCCTTGGTGTAGGTCTTTTCATCTTGCATGTGGATTACTTAATAGCTACCATTTCCATTCCTGGCATGTAGGGCTCCATCTGGATAGAGCTTGAAGTTACCAACCCCCTTGGAGGATCTGCTTAAGAGTACTTCAACTTTATATTAGCCAATTACATGACAATACTTTATGTCCTATAAATATAGATAATGAAGGAAAAGGAAATAGAAAAGGGTCAACCAGTTTTTCCCTCCCCAAACCCCCAATGATTGAGAATTTTCCATGTGTAATCATGTGTGCACTAACTACCCATAGGGTTTTCTCTCACAATGCCTTTTTTCTTAGCAATTTTCTGAACAGAAGTTTGTCTTAGTGACCTTACCTAAATCTACCCCAAATTTCTCAGGGAGGACTCTGGGGATGTTCTCTAGTAATCCTCCACCAGTAATATGGGCAAAGGCTTTGACATGTCCTGAACGTAAGACAGGTAACAGTGAATGGCTGTAGATTCTGGTTGGCGTGAGAAGTAACTCCCCTGTATATTGGAGAGAGAAGACAAAAAACTTAGATTACGAATAGAAAACCAAAGCATAAAAAGCAACTGTGGGGCCGGGCGCGGTGGCTCAAGCCTGTAATCCCAGCACTTTGGGAGGCTGAGGCAGGTGGATCATGAGGTCAAGAGATCGAGACCATCCTGGTCAACATGGTGAAACCCCGTCTCTACTAAAAATACAAAAAATTAGCTGGGCATGGTGGCGCGTGTCTGTAGTCCTAGC
>NW_016107356.1:3707017-3713459 GCF_001604975.1 Cebus imitator
AAAAAAAAAAAAAAAAAGCAACTGTGAAATGGAGAATGACACCAGTTCTACAAAAATGACCAATAAGCAAACCAAGGTAATTAATTCCCTTTTAGCTCTAAGTAATGAGAGACTAAAACCACTAAATGGTTGCCCAGACATTTCCAAGCAGGACAGTATAAACATAAGGGAGGTTACCTAAAGTCTGGTCACCAAAACCATCAGGTGCTGGAGAGGAGTACTGAAGGGAAGATTTTGCCACGATTTTCCTCACAAGGCTAAATCCATTGCTGTGAAGACCAGATGAAGCTATTCCAACAATGACATCACCCTCAGTGATTATTTCCAGGTGAGGGAGTTTCTGATCTCGCTCCACGGCACCAACGGCAAATCCAGCTAGGTCATACTCTCCAGGGGGATACATGTCAGGCATTTCTGCTGTTTCACCTCCTGGTGGGATAAGACAAGAGCAAAAAAACACAGAGTATTTATAAATCTGTCTACGAAACAGTGGCACAGGCTACTCTTAACATGAACAGTTAACACGTGACTACATCCTGCAAACATCTAATAAAATGTACTATTGACTGTCTAACAGAACTTTCCACCAAGCATGATTTCAGGGGAAATAGCTCTCATTTCCACAAAGAGTAAGTTAAGATAACACCTCTGCCAGTATGTATGCAGCCTCCAAACACCACTCCTTTCACAGAATGCATACTCAGTTGAATATAACATCATTTCTATAGCTTGCTTAGTTTCAAAACTGTTTTCATATATATTTGATCTTCATAATCAGTCCATTTTTCAGGTGATGGTATAGCCTTAAATAAGTGACTTAACCAGGACTGCCCAACCCGAAATACCCTAGGTTAAAAAGTATAACATTTTGGCTGGTCCGAAGGTAGTGAGTTATCTCAATTGATTGTTCACAGTCGGTTATAGATTGAACTCCTCGTTCTACTCTTTCTCCCCTTCTCACTACTGCACTTGCCTAGGAAAAAAAAAAAAGTGTAACATTTTACTTATATCATGTCAAGATAAAAGGTATAGACAGACTCCAAATTAGAAACTTTGGTGGTTGAAAGGCAATTTTTGTTTGTTTCAAACTTCATTCCTAGACTTCTTTAGCTTAATTAGCCACAAATAAAAGATCATGGGCTGGGCATGGTGGCTCACACCAGTAATCCCAACACTTTGGAAGGCCGAGGCAGGTGGATCACATGAGGTCAGGAGTTCGAGACCATCCTGGCCAACATGGCGAAACCCTGTCTCTACTAAAAACACAAAAATCAGCTGGGTGTGCTGGCTTATGCCTGTAATTCCAGCTACCTGGAGGCTGAGGCAGGAGAAATGCTTGAACTCGGGAGGCAGATCTTGCGGTGAGCTGAGATCATGCCACTATACTCCATCCAGCCTAGGCCACAGAGCAAGACTGGATCAAAAAATGACTACTGCTATGGTGTCTTTTGCCTTTGAAAGTTCAGCAAACACGGGTGAAATGCGTACTACGGGAAGGGGTTGTGTGCTGAGTGCCAGGAAAATGCGACTACCAATCAGTGCAGCTCAGACCTCGTGAGTGAGGCTCCACTGCAGAGGGCTGAAGCCCTCCTGTGCGTGCGGCGATTTCCCAGCTGGTGGATACTTAGAAAACAAGTATTATCTTGTTCACATTTCATTTTCGAAGGGGTCATCTCCTCAGAAATAGCATGGACCACAAAAAAAGAACAGGGCGTGGTCTCTGCCTTTGGGAGCACGTCCACTAATATGTATTCTGATTATCATAATGATGCTATTAAGCAAATTAGGAATGATTTTTCAAATGTAACAGAAGAGGAAACTGAGGCACAAAGAGGTTAAATAATTTTATTATTTCCAGTGTAACTAAATTATCTTTGAATAACATACTAAAGCTCAGTTCTACTCACCTAGGTCTAGTGTTCCTTTCTTTCACTAAACTATTCAATGTCTTAACCTCATGGTGTCTTTTTTACTCAAGAAATCAAAGCACTTTGATTACATTACCTGATCCCTTTTTTTTTCTGTGCCTAGTTAAATTTTATCTCTGTGTTGGAGTGTTTCAAATTGATTTTGCACTGAGAAGTTGACTTTAGTGTGTTTTATAACAGTGAACTCTGCTGAAATGATTTCCACTTAACCGACTCTCCCAGTTGACCTATACTACCCATAACCTCAATAATATTTCTGACTAGTGCTGTTGGCTCATGGAGGCTTTTCTCCAATAGGCCGACTTCCTTTTTTCTTCCATTAGTTGAGATGTTAGTTTTCCAGAGTTAGTTGCTCTCTTCAAACCCACTGACACCATTTGTACTTACTGTTAACATGTAATTTAATTGAGCTTCAAGAGAGACAATGAAATATGAGTCCAAAAGAAAAGAGACTTGCTGTTTCAATGATAATCAAATTGAGTGCTTTGAGGAAAGGCAAGAGAGTTAAGCAACTGAGAAATGCTGTTTAATTAGATTATACACAGAATACTTTTCAAATACATTAAAGTTTTTTATCTTCTTTTTTTTTTTTGACGGACTCTCACTCTGTCGCCAGGCGCCATGCTGGAGTGCAGTGGCACAATATTGGCTCACTGCAACCTCCGCCTCCCGGATTCAAGCAATTCTCCTGCCTCAGCCTCCTGAGTAGCTGGGACTACAGGCACACGCCACCACAACACACCCAGCTAATTTTTGTATTTTTAGTAGAGACAGGGTTTCACCATATTGGCCAGGATGGTCTCGATCTCTTGACCTCGTGATCCGCCCACCTCGGCCTCCCAAAGTGCTGGGATTATAGGCTTGAGCCACCACGCCCAGCCAGTTTTTTATCTTTTTTGAAGAAACAGACCCTGGAATTTGGAGATGATCCATATGGGGATGGTTTATGCAAGAAAGACTTGATAGGGCCAGGCGCGGTGGCTCACACCTGTAATCCAGCACTTTGGGAAGCCTAAGTGGGCGGATCACCTGAGGTTGGAGTTCGAGACCAGTGTGGCCAATATGGTAAAACCCTGTCTCTANTGTAGAAAAGTGTGTGAGGGTAAAGGGCTGATAAAGGATGGGCTGGGGGCAGGGCGAGGAATGGAAGCTGGAGTATGTGGGAGACAGGTCATGGACGGAGCCCCTGCCCCAGATGATTCCTCTGGATCTACTGACAGACTTGCAGAATCAGTATTGGGATGATGATCAGCAGAATGGTCATGATGATGCCCAAAATCAGGGCCCAGATATTCAGGCACTTGGCGGTGGAGGCATAGGCCTGGGCCCCGGTCAGGTCGCCAAACATCTTCCTGTCCCTAGACTTCACAGAGTAGGCGAACACTATGAAGCCCAGGCAGCAGGAGTTCATGAAGAGGGTGTTGAACAGGGACCAGACGACGTGGTCAGGCACGGTGGTCTCGCTTCGGATGTGGATCATGGTGGATGTCGGGGGCGCAGGGTTGTGGGGTGCCCCCAGCACATCCACCTCATGTTCCTCCTTCAGCATCTCATAGTTCAGGGGACGGTCGGTGCTGGCGGGAGTGAAGAAGGTTGGGACAGTGTGGTTCATGGTGTCCGGGGAAGACCGGCCATGGTGGGGTTGCTGGGATGCTTCTCAGTGGGCCTCTTCTTCAGAAGTTAATTCAGTTTGCCTCATTCTTGGAAGCTTCATCAAAACTCTTCACAAGATCTGGAACTTCATCATCATCATCCCCTCCAGTAGCAAGCAGTGCTTTTCCATCCACAGACTGGCGGAGCTTCAGTCGGTCTCCTTAAACTAGTCAGACTGTTTGCACCAAGCTGCTTTAAGGTGCTGCTAGCATTTTTGTCAGCTGCTTTGTCTCAGCACGGCCTGTAATGGTCAAAGTGTTCACTGCCCCAGAGATACCTGAACTTTAGGGTTGTTCAAGTGCGTCACTGGTCCTTCATTTGTAAACATACTCACCTCTTCAATTCCAGAGATATTGTTTACCCTTAACTTCCTTAGGAGAACTGAAATTTTTATCATCTGCTGTAGCTGAACCACCTTTCTGTTTATTTTCCTCGACACACGCTTGTGCCTGCAATTTGGTTGTTTCTTTCATCTTTTCAGAGTGGAAAAGGGTCATGTTGGGGACTAGGGTTGGTGCTCAAGGAGTCTTGGGTAGACCAGCTGAGATTAGGTACACACATGTGGGGATGTAAGATGGCACGATTTCTGGTTTAAATGGTCATATAAAACAGGCTGTTTCTTTGGGAGGCTGCAATGGGCAGATACTTTGAGCCCAGGAATTCAAGACCAGCCTGGGCAACATGGCAAAACCCCTTCTCTACAAAAAATGCAAAAATTAGCTAAGTATGGTGACACATGCCTGTAGTTCCCAACTACTTGGGAGGCTGAGGCAGGAGGATCCCTTGAGCCCAGGAAGTCGAGGCTGCAGTGAGCTGTGATTGAACCACTACACTCCAACATGGGTGACAGAGAGAGAGAGAGACTATGGACCATGTCTTTTTTTTTAAATAAAAATAAAAGCAGTTGTTTTGTTCCTTGATCAACCTACAGATTCATTTTGCTCCAACATTTAATGTATAAACATACATCTGTAAAACTTGCGCATATATTATTATTTATGTCACTTCTGTGGGAAAATTTGGCTTTTGTTAAGATTTGGAAAGCCAGGAATCCATCTGCCTCCATCAAAGGGCCAATAAGGAGGAAATAACTCCTAGACCTGTTTGTTGAGGAGGCTACTAAGACTGATGGGGATGTAAAAGGTGGCCAAAAATTGGGAATAAAGATAAGGCATGCATGACAGTTTAGGAGTACAGGAGTAGTGGACAAACCGTTGAGTAGGGCTTTGAAGGTAGCAGGCTCAAAATTTAATTCAGATAGTTTTATCTGTATTTCATTTGCTGCATCCTGTGATACAGTTTCTCTTGCTAGCTATGTTGGCACCGAACACATTTTTACATAGGGCTAAAAGACAATAAGGAATGACATGTTATTGATTAAAATGGTTGATCATACCAAGGAGAGCACATCCAGCTTTTCCACAGGCTTTAGCAATTCCAGCAATAACAGCTTCAGTTACATTGAGGTCAAGTTTTCCACAGGAAAAGTAATCAAGGAAGAAGAGCGGCTCTGCTCCTTGTGCCAGAATATCATTCACACACATTGCTACCAAATCTTGACCAATGGTATCATGTTTATTGCACAGCTGGGCAATCTATATAAGAACAATATAAACACCCACATTAGGCAATAAGTTCCAAATTGTATTTTATCCATTTGGCTAGCCACTCTTAACACCTAAAAACAAAAGAACACTAAATTCTGACAAGCTACTTGGTCTAAAAGTATCCCCTTTTATCCTCTAAAATACCGTTCCATCAAATATAACCTAAATGATAATTTGTTATTAGAAATGTACAGATATTTTATCCATTTTACATGATTTGGTACAGTTTTTTTTAGTTCATACATGTCAAGAGAAGAAAAATGTATATTTGATATACAGTAAATTTCCTCTTATCTTTCATAAAAACCCTTTGTTCACAAAGCTGTCTGATTACCTTTAGTTTAGTTCCAACACCATCTGTTCCAGAGGCCAGAAGGGGATCCTTGAAACCAGCTGCTTTTAAATCAAAAAGACCAGCAAAACCTCCAAGATCAACGTTACAGCCTGTTGCAAAGGAAATTAATTACTTGCTACATTTTAATAGATTAAACATGTAATTGTTTAAATGTCTACTAGTTAAAAAAAAATCAGTAGAGTTAGCAGCCTGTGAGAAGTATTTCTGGAAGAAATAGATGACTGGGTTAGAACAGCTGTTCTCAGAGGCCAAGTGTGGTGGCTCACGCCTGTAATCCTAACACTTTGGGAGGCCAAAGTGGGTGAATCACCTAAGATCAGGAGTTTAAGACCAGCCTGGCCAACATGGCAAAACCCCATCTCTACTAAAAATACAAAAATTAGCTGGGCGTGGCGGCACATGTCTGTAATCCCAGCTACTTGGGAGGCTGGGGAAGGAGAATCACTTGAATCCGGGAGGCAGAGGTTGCAATGAGCCAAGATCATGCCACTGCACTCCAGCCTGTGCGACAGGAGTGAGACTTCATTTCAAAAAAAACCCCCAAAAAACAGTTGTTCTCAGAGATGATATTATCAAATCAACTGGGGAGAATGTAATTATTTAATAGATTAACATGTAACATGTTAATAGGTTAAACATGCGTATATATATATACATATATATACACACCACTTCTTCATAAGAATGGTTGAAACAAGAGATGCCCTTCCTATGAGAGAATGCTCAAGAAATGATTAAGACAGTAATTAAATAGTAAAGACCAGCTGGAAGCAGTGGCTCACACCTGTTATCCCAGCATTTGGGAGGCTGAGATGAGCAGATCACCTGAGGTTAGGAGTTTAAGACCAGCTTAGGCCGGGCGCGGTGGCTCAAGCCTGTAATCCCAGCACTGTGGGAGG
>NW_016107356.1:3713919-3715604 GCF_001604975.1 Cebus imitator
AAAAAAAAAAAAAGGCCAAGTGTGGTGGCTCACATCAGTAATCCTAGCACTTTGGGAGCGTGAGGTGGGTGGATCACCTGTGGTCAGGAGTTTGAGACTAGCCTGGCCAATATGGTGAAACCCCATCTCTACTAAAACTGCAAAAATTAGCCGGGTGTGGTGGCAAGCACCTGTGATCCCAGCTCCTTGGGAGGCTGAGTCAGGAGAATGGCTTGAACCGGGAGGCAGAGGTTGCAGTGAGCCAAGATTAATATCATAGATGAGAAATGCTTTCCTTAATATTAAAGACAAGAAAGCAGAAGACTGGGTTTGGCTTAAGCAGGGCAAAACTTACAGTAACCAAGCATTACTTTGGAAAAATTTCCTCAGTTAAATACAAAACCCAAATCCATTCACAATGTATGTTAAAGTTAATGAATTAGCAAAATGTAGGATCACTTACCTGATCTGGAAGTAGCTTTTGCTAAAGGCTGAATTTTCTTGACCAGCATATTTCCAGCTACAATGTCTACTCCAGATTCCCTGTAAGTCAAGCCCCTAAAGAATTAAAAGCAAAAAATGAAGTCATCACCTAAACACCAGGGAAAATTATTTTAATCTTAAGATGTTATTTAAAGCAAAGATATCCCAAGTGATTTTCACATCCCCTAAACTGCTTAATTTTTTTTTCCCTGATGAGTCATAGTAAATGCAAGTGCTTAAGATTTTTAAAGTCAGTACCTGGGCCCCATCTATACAGATTCAGATTTAACTGGTCCAGGGCAGTCCCTGGGAATTGAAATGAGTTTGAACAATTTCCCCCGTTGATTTGATCACATCATCTCTGAGAACCACTGTTCTAACTCAATCATCTACTTCTCCCAGAAGTACTTCTCCCATGCTGCTAAATATACTGATTTTTTAAAACTTTTTTTTTTTTTTTGTATTACGGTAAAATATACACAACATAAAATACAGCATGTTACCTATTTTTAAGTGAACAGTTTAATGGTATTGAACACATTCATGCTGTGCACCCAGCACCATCATCCATCTCCATAACCTTTATCTTGTAAAACTGAAACTGTCCCCATTAAATAACTCCCCACTCCCCACTCCCCCAAGACCCTGGCAACCATCTACGTAAAAGTAGATATACCGGTATTTTGCCACCTTTCTCAGTCCAGTTTTGGTATAAACAAGAGAGAAATGCCTAAACCAAGTCAAAAAAGTAAAAATTAGGGTTGAAAAAACTGTTCACAAGTATCCCTAAATAAACTTGAGTTCTTAATTGCAAGAATACCTAACTATATCCGTCCTAATAGCTGAGGACAGTGAGAAACACCATGACAAACATGAAAGCAGGTAATGATATTTAGTGCATCATTTCTTTCTGCATAGGACCCACAAGTAGGAGCAGTACATTTAGAGATCAAATCTGTGAATGATACTGCAGATTCTATAGTCTTGACTTGCAAAAATGAGAACCCTGGCCTGCCGGGATGCAGTGATACATGAAGAAATACGTTTTATTAAAAACAAGCTGCTTTGCTTTTATATGTGCCTTTTAAGAAAGCATAAAAAATGAAATTAAAAGGCCGGGCGTGGTGGCTCACGCCTATAATCCCAGCACTTTGGGAGGCCGAGGCGGGTGGATCACGAGGTCAAGAGATCGAGACCATCCTGGTCAACATGGTGAAACCCCG
>NW_016107356.1:3716579-3721465 GCF_001604975.1 Cebus imitator
AAAAAAAAAAGATCAAAACACACACATCTCCAACTAATAGTTTATTGATTTTACAAGTGAATAGTTTGTACATACCAACAATGAATCAGTAAGAGGTCAAAAAATACATTTTAGTAACAGATATGAACACAGTGATAAAATGAGACTGTCAAATTTTACAGTATAACCAAATCAAATTACAAAGTTAGATGATCGCTATTTTCATCTTAGGTTCTTTGATAAAACCAGTAACTATGTTTCAAATACAACACTAACTATGTGAATAAAAATCAGTATCAGGCCAAGCGCAGTAGCTCATGCCTATAATTTGGGAGGCCACAGGAGAAGGATCACTTGAGCCCAGTAATTTGAGACTAGCCTGGGCACCATGGTGAAGTCCCATCTCTACAAAAAATACAAAGAAATTAGCCAGGTGTGGTGGCCTGGGCCTGCAGTCCCGGCTACTTGGAAGGCTGAGGCACAAGAACTGCACTCCAGCTTGGGTGACAGAGTGAGACCCTGTCTCAAAAAATTAAAAAAACAAAATAAAAAAATACAAAATCAATGAAAATCAATACTATTGTGATTTTGCTAAACTTTTCAAACTTAAGCTATTATGAAGTTTTTTTCCATTTTATTTGAATATTGCTATAACCAGTTTTGATTCAAACAAAATACAAACCAACATCGTATCAGTCCCATAGGCAGAAAAGAATACTGAATGGCTTATGATAGGGTTAATGAAATGTTCTATATAGCCATTTAGGCCAGTTTCTGAAATGGCACTAAACAAACTTGCTAAGAGTTTTACCTGGGATGCTGGAGGAAAGCTATGGCACGAAAGCCGATGTCTTTCCTGTAAATTGCTCCCTCAAACTTTATAGCAGCTAGTCCTTTCTTGGCTTCCTCGAGGGCTGATACGAGATTTTCCCGGATGGCTGTGACTGCAAGAACTCTACCTCCCTGAGTTACTACTTTGCCATTTTTGAGGGCAGTGCCTGCGTGGAACACCTCTAGTCCTTGAGCTTGAGCCTCAGGAAATCCTGGAAGAGAGCATATTTGACATATGATTTGAAATAACAACAGTATTTCACATTGTGAAATGATTTACAATTTCTACAAGTTTGTTGTTTTTTTTTTAAACTTGGCTAGGTGTGGTGGGTCATGCCCATAATCCCCACATTTTGGGAGGCTGGGGCGAGGAAGATTGCTTGAGTCCATGAGTTCAAGGCCAGCCTGGGCAACAGAGCAAGACCTTGCCTCTACATAAATCAATCAATCAATAATAATAAAAACAGCCAAATGCGGTGGCACACACTGGCTGAGGTTGGAGGATCACTTGAATTTGGGAGTTCGAGGCTTCAGTGAGGTTTGGTCGCACTACTGCTCTAGCCCCAGCAGCAGAGTGAGACCCTGTCTCAAAATAAATACATAAAAATTAAAAATAAAAGATCTTTATCTCCTTTAAAAGAACCTTCCCTATCAGACAGGTCTATTTTTTTTTTTTTTTTGAGACGGAGTCTTGCTCTGTCGCCAGGCTGGAGTGCAGTGGCTCGATTTCAGCTCACTGCAACCTCTGCCTCCTGGGTTTAAGCGATTCTCCTGCCTCAGCCTCCAGAATAGTTGAGACTACAGGTACACGCCACCACATCCAGCTAATTTTTGTAGCAGAGATAGGGTTTCACCATGTTGGCCAGGATGGTCTCAATCTCTTGACCTCATGATCTGCCACCCTCAGCCTTCCAAAGTGTTGGGATTAAGGTGTGAGCCACCATGCCTGGCCCAAACAGGTCTTAATGCAATATAATAGTAAATAAACCTGTGTCCTAAGAACTGTCTGCTATTTTAGGATGACAGTCTAAATTCTTGTGTTATTGTAAATCTCATCATAAAAGCAATTGTTTAATGAGGAAAGAAAAATCCTGTATTTGATCACATTAATCTTTTCCTTAAGAGTAAGGTAACTTCCTTTTTTTTTTTTTGAGACGGAGTCTCGCCCTGTCACCCAGACTGGAGTGTGCAGTGGTGTGACCTCGGCTCTCTGCAACCTCTGCCTCCTGGGTTTAAGCAATCCTCCCAGCTCAGCCTCCTGAGGAGCTAGTATTATAGATGCACCACCATGCTCAGCTAAATTTTTTGGTATTTTTAGTAGAGACGGGGTTTCACTATGTTGGCCAGGCTGGTCTTGAACTCCTGACCTCAAGTGATCTGCCCGCCTCGGCCTCCCAAAGTGCTAGGATTACAGGCGTGAGCCACCATGAGGGCCTGTAAAGGAACTTCGTTTTATCACAGTTATTCAATTAAAGCTGCTTCTTTTATTTTTAAATTTTTTTTTACCATAAACCATGAGACTTAAGTTTCTTTCTTTTCAATATAACCAATATGGTCAGTACAATGCAAAACATAAGTAATCTTTTCACTAACATAACACTTGTATGATTTTAAGACAAATTTGGCTTAAATTAAGTTTTGGGGTCAGCCCCAAATTCCTGCTACTTCCTTGTAGTCTGAGATACAGCCATATATATATATACACACACATATATATGTATAAATATATATATAAGTATATAATATATATGTATATATTGTATGTATTATATTATTTATTTATAAATATGTATATTTATAAATATACACATATATATATAATATATATAAATATATATATATTTTTAGAGATGAGGTTTCACCATGTTGGCTAGGCTGGTCTCAAACTTCTGACCTCAGGTGATCTGCCCACCTTGGCCTCCCAAAGTGCTGGGATTACAGGCGTGAGCCACCACACCCAGCCTCAGATACAGCTTTATACTTAAAACATTATTAGATTATATTTCCTAAATTTTAAAGTGACCAAAGGGGACAGTTTATATAAAGATAACACTTTTTCTTAATTTTTAGAAAACTATTTTATTTCTCCTGGTGGTCTTTTTTTTCCATCTCTATTTCTCTTCTCAGAGTCTTATTTGGTAGTTTGTTAATACACATCTTCCCTGAGTGTTTTTACAACACAAAGCCATCTAGTGATTCTGAATGGCTACTTTGCCTGCCAGTAATGGTAAAACCCAATATTGCTCTGGTAGAACTATTACACTTCTTACTTCAATCTTAGGGAAATTTCACCAATGCAAGGGATCTTGGTGCTGGCCCATTTCCTTCTTTGTCCATATTCAAAAGCAACCAATTCCTAACTGCCTATCTGCCATGCACGGGATTCACAAGGCAATGGACTCTGTGTCTGGGTAAGACAGTTTATGGGGTTTTTGAATGAAATACGCTACTGGAGGCCGGGTGCGGCGGCTCATGCCTGTGATCCCAGTACTTTGGGAGGTTGAGGTGGGCGGATCACTTGAGACCAGGAGTTCAAGACCAGCCTGGCCAAGAGGATGAAACCCTGTGTCTATTAAAAATACAAAAATTAGCTGGGCCTGGTGGTACACACCTATAATCCCAGTTACTCAGAGGCTGAGCCAGAAGAATTGCTTGAACCCAGGAGGCATAGGTTACAGTGATCTGAGATCGCACCACTCCATTCCAGCCTGGGTGACAGAACCAGACTCTATCTTAAAAAATAAACAAACAAAAAACCCAAATACACTATTGGAGCACTGGGAGTGGCCAAACTACAGCCTGCTCAGGGTCACAGAGGTCTGCCTTTGCACTTATGGCAATGGAACTTAGATTTAAGATCATTTAACTAGATGTTTCACCTACTGTGAAGACAGAGAAAAAAATATAGAAGGATACACTTTTGAAACTGTTCGAATTTTACCATCCAAGTGACTATGGGGGTGCACTGTAAACTGGGAGTCAAACCACACAGGACCATATGCATTTGCAATAATTCAGACTTCACCTCTATGATATATCTTATTGATATACTTTATACTAATGTTCCTCTGATTCTCACAGAATCTCATTACTACCCAGGCTCTAGGCGGATGGAAGAGGAAGGCTGCACTGGGTGACACTCTGGAGATGTGGTTCCGCCACTTATGTCTTCCTTGCACAGGAAGGGAAACCAACAGTTCTTTGAATACAGTATTTGTGGATATTTGAACATGCATATCCAATGAGCAACCCGGTTATGTTAAGACCCTCTGAAAGGTTTCTGATGGCTTCACATTCTTATCAAGAGCAAGCTTTAGTGTGGGAGGGAGGTCTGTTGTGGTACTGCCGCTAGTCACCTTGTACTCAAACCTCTTGATCCCTGACATTCACCTGTTATCTCTACACCCGTGGAGTAGTCTCCAGGATAACCTTTACTTGCCATGACAACAGTTAGGGCAGTGTGGTTTTCTAGCCAAACAGGCAGAGATGTGCAGAGCAGGCCATCTAAGGTGGACTGAATCACTTCATAAAGATCACTTTTAAGAAGTGGGAGGATTACCTGGAAAAACATAATCCACATGGCAGGTGAGATAAATTTTAGTTTTCCTTAAACATTTTATTCACTGAGGTACTAGCAGAACTTGCATGAATTTTCCAAAGGTAATTATTTCCAGGCTGATAAATTCCAAGATTAAAATAACATATATCTTCTACAAAGTAATACTTTTATATTTTTACCCACTTGGCACTCTGGATCACCAAAACGGCAATTAAACTCTAGAACTTTTGGGCCATCCTTGGTCAGCATTATTCCAGCATAGAGAATACCTTCATTTAAAAAGAAAAGCAAAAAAAAAGAGAGAGAAAGGAAATCTATAATGAAGACACTGTATTACTAATATAAAATCACATAAACTTCTAATAATCAAAGATTTGGAAAAATCATAAATGTTAAAAAAGTGGTGAAAAAAAGAGGATGGAAAACAAGTTTTATCGAAAGTGGAAAGTGACTCTACAAGTAGTGTCAGTAGTAATGTGGGTGTGCCTACCTGTATATGGAATACCCTCTTGCTGCA
>NW_016107356.1:3722290-3731439 GCF_001604975.1 Cebus imitator
TTTTTAAATTAAGACAGGGTTTCACCATGTTGGTCAGGCTGGTCTTGAACTCCCAATCTCAGGTGATCTGCCTGCCAATCCTCAAAAGTGCTTGGATTACAGGTGTGAGCCACCATGCCCGGCTCAAATGGTAGTTTTAATACAAGTGTTGGGATTACAGGTGTGAACCTCTGTGCCTGGCCTATACTTATAAAGTCTTTGAAAAAATGAAGTTTGGTTTATTTTTAATCTTTTAAAACAAAAGATTAAAAATATGTAAAGGGGGACTCTATTAGCACAAACAATTATGACTATCATCAATAAAAAGAATAGGTGAGTTTTTGGACTGCTAACCTACTTATAAGATATGCCAACGATGCAGATTCCTTATAAAAATTGTGTAGGGATTGTTTGGAAATGTGCTATTACAAAGTAGAAAGATCAGAACAAATTCTGATCTGACTTGATTCTCAATTCATATCACACACACAGAGATATACAGACACACAACACTTTTGTGGTGAACCATGGAGTTATCCAAAGATCAATCTAAGACTACAATAGGCTCATATGTGTTAAAAATTGGGTATAGAGAAGAGGGAATAGGAGGATCTATTCAATCCATACTATACTTTAGATTGGCTTATTTTAGTTCTTCAAAGGCTTTTAGGAAAAGTTAGCTTTAAAGACCAGAAAATACACTTTTAATTGCTGATAGGAACATAATTTATAGCAACAAACAGAAAACAAAACAAAATAGAAAAGTATCACCTAAGAGCTCTCTGAGAAAACCAAACTACTACTACAAGACTTGAGCAGAGTCTTTGGGAAGTACCTGAGGTGCCGGACAATATGCTCCCATTCCCCCTGTGTTAGGGCCGCCATCTCCCTCCAGTAATCGCTTATGGTCCTGTGCTGGGGGCATGGGGGCCACAGTCTTACCATCAGTGAAACATAGACACTATAAAGAAAACAAAATAGTCCACTTATGTTAAATGCCAAAAAGTAAAAAAATAATTTATTAAGGCAAACTCTATGTCCCTTAACTCTTCTTTGAGGAAAAGCTTGCTTTTTTTTTTTTTTTTAAGAGAAAAATGAACTGAAACATCAATAATGTTAAGCTACATACATCAAGAATCATAACATACTCAACTTCTGAAGGATTTGTGATTTTTGAGATAAGTTAGGGAAAAACCAAGCAATTCTCAAGGTAAGACTTTAACCTTTCCTTCACTTTAAGCTTCCAGGCATTAAAGCTTGATTTAGGCTGGGTGCGGTGGCTCATGCCTGTAATCCCAGCACTTTGGAAGGTCGAGGCAGGCAGATCACAAGGTCAGGAGTTCAAGACCAGCCCGCCCAACATAGTGAAACCCCGTCTCTACCAAAAATACAAAAATTAGCTGGGCATGGTGGGAGGTGCCTGTAATCCCAGCTACCTGGGAGGCTGAGGCAGGAGAATTGCTTGAAGCCAGGAGTTGGAGGCTGCAGTGAGCCGAGATAGCACCACTGTATTCCAGCCTGGGTGACACATCCACTCTGTCTCAAAACAAACAAAAACAAAAACAAAAAAAGCCGAACTTGATTTAAGATGACTTTACTTCACTATTTATTATGCAACAAACTTTATGTGAAAGAAAAAGCATGAATGTTTGAATTAATCCAGAACCTCAATAGTGTGTGATGTAAGTTCAAGTGCCCCCACTAATACACTAGGGATGACTAACAGAGGATCATTTTTTTTTTCATTTGTACCCTAATAATAAAAGTATACAGATTCCTTTGTAACTGCTGGGTTTATGTTTTTAGATGAAGCAACCAGAGTATATCCAGTCTTTTCTGGGGTACGTAGATGAGATGACAGCTTTTTCTTTTCTTTTTTTTTTTAAATCACTGGCTGAAGGCAAGTAAGATGACACCTTTTATTTTTGAGAGGGAGTCTCACTCTGTCGCCCAGGCTGGTGTGCAGTGGCATGATCTCAGCTCACTGCAACCTCCGCCTCCCGGGTTCAAGCTATTCTCCTGCCTCAGCTTCCCGAGTAGCTGGGATTACAGGCATGAGCCACCATGCCTGGGTAATTTTTGTATTTTTAGTACAGACAGGGTTTCACCATCTTGGTCAGGCTGGTCTTGAACTCCTGACCTTGTGATCCACCCACTCTGGCCTCCCAAAGTGTTGGGATTACAGGCGTGAGACACCGAGCCCAGTTAGATAACAGCTTCTTATAATGCTATAAATGCCAAAAAGATGAATATACATACAGACACCTCTTCTCCGTCAAGAAGTTCTTCAATGACAATTGTTTCTCCAGCTACCCCAAAGGCCTTCTCCTAATTGTAAGTTAAAAAAAAAAAAGGGTTCCGTAAGCTTTTGATATTTACTTAGTTGACTTATAACATTATCCAGCATTTGTATTATGAACCAGTGAGTATTGCAATTTCTCTTTTTTTTCAGAAAGACTCAAAAGGAACATATAAATGTTTCCTATTTTTAATGTGGCAACAGTATAGCTAACACTGGTACAGATGGAATGAACACATCTCTAATATTCTCCTGAGGATTTGGTGATCCAGTTTCAAATAAGGTATGGGAAAAGCAGATTTTTTCATTATCACCACTTAATCCTTACTTCCAATTATAATTACATGTTTTAATAACTATATTAAAGCATGCCTGTGAAAGTAGATTTCTACAAGGACAGAAAACCCACAGCAAGGATTGATCATGAAAGACAAAGCAAATTCATTCATTTACTTCTCCTAGACCTGGGACACGAGGGACAAATACTTTTGCCCTCACGGATGGCTTGATTATTTATTTATATATTCTATAGCCTGAGGTTTTTCTATCTTTCAGTGGCAGACAACAAAGGATATTAGAATTTACTTCAAAAGAATACCATCATGGTTTAGTTATCAGTGTAAATCCCTAATAACTATTTTATAGAAATGGATTACAATATATGGAATTATAAAAAATAACTTACCCATGTGTCTGCAAAATAGGTTTTCTTTATTGTGAGGAACAATTTTTTTTTTTTAGATGGAGTTTTGCTCTTGTTGCCCAGGCCGGAATGCAGTGGTGTGATCTCGGCTCACTGCAACCTCTGCCTCCTGGGTTCAAGTGATTCTCCTGCCTCAGCCTCCTGAGTAGCTGGGATTACAGGCATGCACCAGCACACGCAGCTAATTTTGTATTTTTAGTAGAGACGGGGTTTTACCATGTTGGTCATGCTGGTCTCTAACTCCCGACCTCCAGTGATCTGCCTGCCTTGGCCTCCCAAAATGCTAGGATTACAGGCATGAGCCACGGCACCCAGCAGTGAGGAACATTTTTTAAACTTAAAAAAGGGTATTTATTCAGTATGAATAGAAAAGTAAATTTTTTCAGAAGACTTGGCCTACCTGCATGATCTCCTGTACAGCTTTGCAGGCCTCTTCTTTGGTCTTTGCAACAATCACCCCTTTTCCAGCCGCAAGGCCACTGGCCTTCACAACCAAAGCAGGGAAATCTGCACTATGAAGACAGAGCAATCTTCAATATCCAATAAACCAACACAACTTAAAATTTTAAAATGCTGTGGGATTTTGTAATGACATGCTATAATAAAAACTGAAGAGCAGAATGAAAAAAATAACTTATCATTCCAACACTATTTTGACATACTTCCCACCAGGATTTTTTCCCCCTATATATTCTTTTATAGTTGCTATCATATAGTACCTATAATTTTGCTTTTTTCATTTATCATGAGATTACATAGGCAATATCTTTGGAAGAATAAACAGATGTATAAAGTAAATATGGTAAAATCTCTAAGATACAAAGTAGCAAACAGTACCCTCATTTCAGCGGGTGTATAACAACAGCATAGATCATTTCTGTAAGTACACATTAGAAATTATCAAGTCGGCCTGGGGATCTGGAAGGAGACTTACCCAAAGTAAGTAACAAAACTGTTACTTACCCAAGGCATCTGGCTACTAGGAAATAATAATATTCAGTGTTTAAGAAACCCTGTAGGATGGAGAATGAATAAAAAATGAAACTGACCCAACTGAAAGGAAAACATATCAGGTACCAGAAGTGTCAACAAAAAAAGGGCAAAGGCATGAGTCTACTAACACTCATTAATTGCTCAATGCTTTCCATATAATAAAGAACAAAGGATACTTAATCTTGAAATTTAAAATTGCAATAGTGGTGGCAGATGACCAAGTGATGATGCTCACTGTGGCAAATTATTGATCATAAAAAAATCAATATTCTTTATTTCGTAAGATGCCAACGTGTTTGTCAATCTGGCTGCGAGACTTAGTGCTATGGCTCATGCCTGTAATCCCAGCACTTTGGGAGGCAGAGGTAGGTGGATCTCTTGAGCTGAAGAGTTTGAGGCCAGCCTGGGCAACATGGTAAAACCCTGTCTCTACAAAAAATACAAAAACTAGCTAGGCATGGTGGTGTGTGCCTGTTGTCCTGGCTACTTGGGAGACTGAGGTGGGAGGATAGCTTGAGTCCAGGAGGCAGAGGTTGCAGTGAGCCAAGATCCCACCACTGCACTTCACCTGGATGACAGAGACAGACCCTGTCTCGGTGGGGGGAACCCGAAAAACCAAAAGAATGGCTGTGAAAAGAGCGCAAACTGCAGAACCAAGTGTATTCTTCCCCGAGGAACCAAGCAGATTTTATTAAAAATGTCATCTTCCCGCAAGGCCACAAGATCATATAAACTCTATATGCAAAGAATCCCATTTTATTTTAGATCTGGAAAAAGACAACC
The DNA here is from genome assembly GCF_001604975.1 of Cebus imitator. Lineage (NCBI taxonomy): Eukaryota > Metazoa > Chordata > Mammalia > Primates > Cebidae > Cebus > Cebus imitator. The sequence goes on from NW_016107356.1 coordinate 3,727,048, forward strand.
CACATATTTATTCAGAAATTTTTTTTTTTTTTTTTTTTTTGAGATGGAGTCTTGCTCTGTCTCCAGGCTGGAGTGCAGTGGGACGATCTCAGCTCACTGCAATCTCCACCTCCTGGGTTCAAGTCATTCTCCTGCCTCAGCCTCCTGAGTAGCTGGGACTATAGGCGCGCACCACCATGCCCAGATAATTTTTGTGTTTTAGTAGAGACGAGGTTTCACCATATTGGCCAGGATCTCTTGACGTTGTGATCCACCCGCCTCAGCCTCCCAAAGTGTTGGGATTACAGGTGTGAGCCATCGCACCTGGCGGAAAACGTTTTTTCTCTAATTATCTTACTATAATCTTGCAACGGCCTAAGGACCTAGCATTGCATTTTCAACATGGAAGTCTCCCATATATATATTTATTTAATTTTTTTGAGACAGGGTCTCACTCTGTCACTTAGGCTGCAGTGCAGTGGCACGATCTCGGCTCAGTGCAGCCTCTCCCTCCTGGGTTCAACTGATCCTCCCACCTTGGTCTTTAGAGTAGCTAGGACTACAGATGCACACCACCATGCCTGACTATTTTTTTTTTTGGTATTTTTTGTAGAGACAGGGTTTCACCATGTTACCCAGGGTGGTCTCTAATAATTCAAGCGATTCACCTGCCTTGGCCTCCCAAAGTGCTGGGATTCCAGGTGACTCACCACATCTGGCCATTGACCTGTATATTTAAATACCACAACAAAACAACGGTCCTTCATAGGCAGCCATCTACCTACCTCATAATGAAGCTGCAGGCCTCTTCAGGTTTTGTGAAAGCCTTCCACTGTGCAGTTGGGATTCCATGTCTGTCCATAAAATCTTTGGCAAACCTTTTGCTGGACTCTAACTGAGCCGCTTCTGCTGTTGGTCCAAAGCATCGCACTCCTGCAGACATCAGGTTCCCAACAATCCCTATTGATGAAAACAGTAGTATCACGTGAACAAAGGTCTCCCCAGGGGCTTTTCAGCTTGAAGATGAATTAGTATCAGACTATATTGATAATTAGACAAGGCCAATGACTGGTGGCAGAAGATAACTAACTTTTTCATGTTGTCTGCTGGATAGAAATAAAATGCTACTAACATGTTATTCAAGTCTATCAAAAGTTGTTACATTTGCATATATAGATTATTAAACAGACACCAGAATAAAGACATACAAAATGTTTTCCATGGCTGCAAATTTGATCTCTAACTCATCATATAACTGATGCTTGGTAAAAAAATAATCTAGACTCTATAAATTTTGAGAGTGAAGGCCTTTTTCCAATGTAATATTACAAATTCTCATTTGTAAAATGAATTGGATTAGATGATCCCTAAGCTCCTTTTGGCATTGAATATACTGTAACAATACATAGAAATGAATTTTACCAGCAGCCAGAGGTGCTTCTGGTCCAACAACTACAAATTCAATTTTCTCATCTTTGCAGAATTGAGCAAGGGCAGTGTGGTCACTGATCGAGACAGCTGTAAACAGAAAAAACAAACACACTACATTTACAATGCTGCTGAAATAAACTAAGTGTCTCACTCAAAACTAAGTACTATACTTCAGTATGCTTGTTATCTGTTGGTTTTCTTACATTGGTAGAGGTGACAGTTTCAACATGTGAAATTCAGAAGAGAGTGCATTAAGCTAACCAACAAAGCAGTTCTCTGTTTTCATTGTAGACAGTTAGATGAAAATACCAATAAACTTCCCAAACAGCCATAAAGTACCATCTGGTTCATGATATTGTTCATGTCACTAATATTGATCATATATTAAAACAAAAAACATACCATAAGATATACTCAGAAACTGGTCTTTTAATGTCATTCATTCAATTGTACTGAAAATCCACTATGTGCTAGGTACTGTCCTTAGCACGGGTATTAAGATGTTAACACAAGCCAGGTACTTATACATAGTATGTTTACAATATGCTGTAGGAATGCTGGGTAATAAATATACAAACAAAAAAATAGCAAATAGAAACAAATTAAGTGAATTTGATATAAAGTGAATTGAGAGGCTATTTCTGCTTGAGTCAGGAGGGAGCTCTTTGGGGCAGAATTGTTTAAGCTAAGAACTGAATGATGCTTTCAAGAGGAACCTCTCTTCTCCAACCTAAAAGTCAGGTAAATTTTCTTCTGGGAAGTTCTAAGTAACTAGCAGTAGAATCAACCACATACTGAACATGGTTTGACTATACAGGCACTCTCCTGCTTCACTGTATCTGGACCACCATTCCGAAATCAGCCCAAGTCTGAAATCACTCTGCCATTGGTACAGGGTGTAAGAAGTGGTATTTGTGATGCACAGTTGTCCCTCCTTATCTTTGGAAGACACATTCTAACACCTCTAGCCGATGCCTGAAACTACAGTGCTGAATCCTATATATATTAGGCTTTTTCCTATACATAAATACCTATGATAAAGTTTAATTTACAAATTAGGCACAGTAAGAGATTATCACTAATACTAAAATAGAACAATTATAACTATATGCCAGCATCAGCTTTGGGGCCATTATTAAGTAACACCACCTAAGCACATGTACTGATAACATGGCTACTAGGTAACAACATAGATATGCTGGACAAAAAGATTCACATTTCAGGTTGGAGAGCACAAAATTTCATCATGCTATACTAGATTGCCTTGCAATGTAAAATGTATGAGTTGTTTCTGAAATTTTCCATTTAATATTTTTGGATTACAGCTGACTGTGGGTAACTGAAACTGTGGGTAAGCCGGTGACTACTGTATAGGGTCCAAGTCCAGAAAAGGTTAGGTTCCTCAATCTGTAGCAACTGCCTGAATGTGATTAGGATGGAGTACCATGCACTTTGGGTTAGTGGCTCCCAATACAACTAGCTGAGCAGGGTCAACTAAATCAGTATATCAGAGGGCAACAAGAGGAAGAGGTCTCTTTAATAGTCTTCACCACTACTTGTAGTGGTCTCATGACAATCTGAAGAGATTTTGATGGACTTGCCTGGATGACCTTAATTGTACAGACTGTCCCAGTCTCTAACAAACAGATATACCTCACCCCCAGAACTAAGATCCAAGAAAAAGAGGTATTTTCTTTTCTTTTTCTTTTTTTCTTTTTTTTTTTTTTAAAACGGAGTCTTGCTCTGTTGCCAAGCTGGAGTCCAGTGGTGCAATCTCGGCTTACTGCAACCTCAGCCGCTGGCGTTCAAGTGAATCCTTTGCCTCAGACTCTTCAGTAGCTGGGACTATAGGCAGGTGCCACTACACCTGGCTAATTCATTGCATTTTCGTGGAGATGGGATTTCACCATGTTGGCCAGATGGCCTCATCTCCTGACCTCATGATCCACCCACCTCAGCCTCTCAAAGTGCTGGGATTACAGGCGTGAGCCACTGTGCCCAGCCTAAGGAGGTATTTTCTAATTTGCCTTTTTCTTATTCTTTTTGGTTGTATATAGATGCCATTATCTTCTCCCAGTTTGTGGTTTGTTGGGTCCATGCTCTTCTTTCCATAGATATCACATGCCACATAGGCAACCAGGCACTGTGCACACCATGCAAAACAAGACAGACAAGTTCCTTTCCCTCATGGAGCTTACACTGTAGGTTATATTCTAGTGGGGGAAAAGAACATAGGAGAGACACAATAGCAAAGTAAAAATAAACACATTCATGATCATAAACAAATGAAATGCAGATGGACACTTGCTTTTAGTAAGAAACTATAGGAAAGACATAATTAAGGAGGCCAATATATAAGTGGAGTTCTGAATGATGAGGAGACAGTCACGGTAAGGGGTGGGAACAAATACAAAGTCCAAGGCAGCAAGCTTCTGCTTGGGAAATTGGTAGAACAGCATGGATGGGGTATACTGAAAAGAGAGAAAGAGATATATAAGATCAGGATGGAAGGGCAGCCAGAAGACAGGCTGCATACTGAGGAGTTTCTGAAGCTGCTGACGAGCTTTATGCAGTATATGAACTGACCATTTTTTCGTTTTTGCCAATTAAGAGACAAGGGTGGAGGCTGGGCACGGTGCCTCATGCCTGTAATTCCAGCACTTGGGGAGGCTGAGGTGGGCAGACCACCTGAGGTCAGAAATTAAGAGACCAGCCTGGCCAACATAAAACCCCATCATGATAAGAAACTTTTGGGGATTAAAAGAACTTGTTCTAACCCAATGCAAAGAAACTAAGAACTTTGAAAAAAGGTTTGACGAAATGTTAACAATAACACAAAATTTAGAGAGTAATATAAGTGAATTTATGGAGCTGAAAAATACAACACGAGAACTTCGCAAACTATGCACAAGTTTTAACAGCCGAATTGATCAAGCAGAAGAAAAGATATCAGAGGTCGAAGACCAACTTCATGAAATAAAA
>NW_016107356.1:3733951-3735129 GCF_001604975.1 Cebus imitator
AAAAAAAAAAAAAAAAAAAAAAAAAAAAAAAAGAGAGAGAGAGAGAGAGATAAGGGTTGAGATCTATTAGAGTTACAACTGTTATAAACTTTGTGTTTTTAGACAAGGTCTCATCTCGTTCTTTTGCCCTGGCTGTAGTATAGTGGCAAGATCAGAGCTCACTACAGCCTTGATCTCCTGGGCGCAAGCAATCCTTCTACCTCAGCATCCCAAGTAGCTGGCACCACAGGTGTGCGCAACCATGCCTAGCTAAATTATTGTATTTTTTTTGTAGAGATTGGGTCTCACTATGTTGCCCAGGCTGGTCTCAAACTCCTGGGGCTCAAGAGATCCTTCTGCCTTGGCTTCCCAAAATGCTGGGGTTATAGGCATGAGCCACTGCACATGGCCAGAAGTTACGTTTAATAGCAATGCTAAACTTTTGTTTTACAAAAGTACATATCAAAATGCCTTTAATCTGTATTAGGCACTTACTACTTTTCCAATGGCTGTGTTTCACCAGGTTTAAAACAGTTTAAGATAAGGAAATGCCATATTCTAATCAATAGATTACTTTAAATTTATAACATATGGCAAGCATTCAAATTACCAAATAAATTTGAAGGTCAAGGAAAGCACTTAACCCTGAATAGCAATCTATTTTTATTATCATAAAGCACAGACATGGTTGACAGTTTACCATTAACAAATAATAACTATTACTCTCTACTTTAAAACATGATTACCGGTATTTGAAATCTTTTCAGAGCAGGCAGTGCCTGCATTTCCTGGAGCAACCAATACGTGTTTCACATGATTAGACTGTGCAAGTTTCCAGGCCAGCGTATGTTCCCTTCCTCCACTGCCAATTACAAGTACTCGGGCTGCCATTGCTCTGTCTGCAAAGCAGAATTCCAAAGGAAAATGAAACCTGTAGAAAGAAAACCACAGTTGATAACTTAGGATGCACATTTTAGAAATCCAGGGCTGGGCATGGTGGCTCATGCCTGTAATTCCAGCACTTTGGAAGGCAGAGGCGGGTGGATCACTTGAGGTTAGGAGTTTGAGACCAGCTTTGGCCAACATGTAGAAACCCTGACTCTACAAAAATATAAAAATTAGCTGGGCGTGGTGGTGGGTGCCTATAATCCCAGCTACTCAGGAGGCTGAGGCAGGAGAATTGCTTGAAGCTGGTAGAC
>NW_016107356.1:3735344-3786746 GCF_001604975.1 Cebus imitator
AAAAAAAAAAAAAAAAGAAACCCAAATTTGTAAATATAATTTAAATAATCATTTTTATTCATACAAATGACATTTTTATTCAATATCCATTTTTGAAAAACTGGGATTCATAATTTGAGAAATATGACTGTGGTCACAAGGGTAAGGGAGGTATTTTAAAGAGAAGGCAGACTGGCCTAGAGAGCGAGGTTAGAGTCAAACGGTGACTATCAGCTCTTTACCTGATAATCTCCCTTCTCTGGGCTTCACTTTAAAAAGATTTAATAATCACAAAGCCTTAGTTATGAAATGAATTTTGATGTTTTAGACTCAAAATGTATTATAAAATATCCATTTTTAAACCTTGAAATCTTATCAATAATTAGGTTATCATAAATTGAAGGAAATACTGAAAACTGGGGTAAGCAAACATTACCCATAAAGGGCCACATGGATCCCTCAAAACTACTCGACTCTGCCACTGTATCAGGAAAGCAGCCAAAGATAATATATAAATAGATCAACATGTCAATGTCCAGAAAAACTTAATTGACCCATAAACAGGCAGTGGGTCAGGTCACTGTTGCCTATCAGTGCTTTAAGTAGTAGGAAGCCATCAAAGGTTTGTTAACAATAAGCATGACTCACTTTCAATAAAACTTTATGTTTGGATACTATAAATTGAATTTCATAAAATTTTCACATCATAAAAACCACATTTATTTTCTGTTCTTTTTCTCCACCAAGATGGATTTGGTACGTGGGCCACAGTTTTCCGACTCCTAACTCAAGTAGTGCAATATGCTAGAAAATTGGTAGAGGAGGCAAAAATCAAATTCCAGCTCATTCACTTTAGTTCTGGCACCTGAGACTTAGAAGGATGGATACAACAGCATTGTAACCTTGGCTATGTAAGAATTAACTGAAATGACATTTATAAATAAGTACAATCTAGCACTCAGTAGTAAATGTTAACTTGTTATATTTACTTACCACAAGGCAAACTGGTAACAGAAAAAAGAAAATTGAAAACTTCTGATGATGCTAGGGTTACATATTTTAAGAAAAATCTAAGCTGACAATACACAAAACTAACATTTTTTTTTTTTTTAGCACTTACCCTGGGCAGAGTACTATTGTAAATGCTTGTCATGTATTACCTTACATAATCTTCATAAGAATCCTATGAGGGAGATAATATTACTATCACCAATTTGCAGACAAGACGTGAAGGACGAGATAGGTTAAATAACTTGCTGGAGGTCACACAGGTAAGAGGAATTGGGGCCTAATGGAAGCAATTATGCTTCAGATTCTCTAACAATTAATTGAAATGAATATCATTACAAATTTGAGGAAGGAAAAGAAAAAACTCCGCTAAATTACAGTCTCGGAAAGAAAAGCTATTTTAGCGTAATGGAAAAACACATTTTACTTGCCATGTGTATCTGAAATACACGGAATAAGTAGATTTTTTTTTTCTTTTTTTGAGACAGAGTCTCGCTTAGTCACTCAGGCTGCAGTGCAATGGCACGATCTCTACTCACTGCAACCTCCGCCTCCCGGGTTCAAGCTATTCTCCTGCCTCAGCCTCCCGAGTAGCTGGGATTACAGGTGTGCGCCGCAATGCCTGGCTGATTTTTGTATTTTTAGTAGAGATGGGGTTTCACTATGTTGGTCAGGATGGTCTCGAACTCCTGACCTCCAGTATTCCACCCACCTTAGCCTCCCAAAGTGCTGGGATTACATCACATCCAGCCAGAAATAAACAGATCTTTAAATCTAGAGCAAATATTACATCTTCAGTTTGAATAAAGCATTAGTGTGGGAGAATTCTCCTGTTTACTCTAGCGGATCACTGAAAATAGCATTACCACCCAGTGGTGAGGACGTCTGGGCTCCAGAGTCACAGCACCTTGGCCTGGGTAGAGACCCTGCCCCACGTTAGCAGAGAGACATTGGGGGACTTCACTAACCTTGGGCCTCATTCATCAGAATGGGTAACATAAAGAGAGTATGACAGCTAAGTAAAGCGTATCAGAGAATTTCGAGAATAAAAGAAAATAGAAACCAATTACAAAAGTTAACCAAGTAATCTACTAGAGACATTGGATGCATAAAAAGAAAACCTGACAAAGTACGGCAATTTAGGGTTATGTCCTAAAAATGCATCAAGACACAAAAAGCCTTCACATCTTAGAAAGCAAGAAAAGTAAAAGAGCAAACAGAAACTTCAGCTAACATTAAGTGAAAAGCACGTGGCCAACCCACCCCCACCGCATTTACAAACAAGGCCAAAATTTCTATAAACCGGTTTCTAGGGTTTCGCTCAATTCCCGATCTTAAATCTCCAAACCAAAGCCTAAGCGCGCTCTGTATAAAAGCGGAGGAGGCTCTACGCACCGACACCGGGCGGCCACCAGGCTCCCGCTTGCCCACTCGCCGGAAGTTGGCCCACCGGAACCGGAGCGGGACGAGCGCGGCGCCGCCCCACCCCGGCCCGCGGCGGCTTTCCCGCCCCATTGGTCCGCGCGGTTTTGGGTCTCCGCGGCGAGAATCTAGTCTGATTCCCTCCCGCCCTGGGCGAGGCCTGACTGCTCCCCAGCCGACACCAAAGCCCTAACACGTTTATAATGTGACAGCGACATGGGGTGCATTCAGTGTCTCCAGGAACTCCGAGTAGGGGGAGCACCAAAATGCTAAATCCATGCTTAGCCAATTGTGCGCCGCTCACGAGTCAGGGCTGACCAGCTACTGTGGAAAAATCTGGTGACACGTGTGACACCTGATGAGACTAAAATGTACCAGGCTTTGAACGCCTGTCGCTTAGGACATCCGGCCTAATGCTAAAAAAATGAGGCTGGTTATAGGATGCACTGGAGGAGACACAGGGTAACAGCGAGTTCTTCCTCTCACAACCCTGGGGGCGGGGGCTGAATAATTCTTTCCCGGATGCATTTCCCTGTCGAAACGGAACTTGGCGCCACCTGCAAACGCTTGGAAGCCTTGGGTCAAACAGCGCGTTGCCCTTCTTGCTCTCCTTTCTCCTGGCCTTTAATCTCAGGCGCTTACCGAGCCTCTTATGGCTCCCAAACACTGCTGGTGACTGGTAACTTGGACACAGCCGCCTCAAGAGAGACGGCTCCTGTAATGGCGCCTGCGTCAGACAGTAACATGGCGGACATAGTCGTGCGCGGCGCAAACGTCAGCACCTCTACCCCAGCCGCTCAGAAACAGCGGAGGAGAGCAGGGCCGTGCTCACTGATTGGTCCATCGGTGGAGCGGGCCGGTCCGAGCGTTCCCTTTGAAGCCAATCAGGAAAGCGAGAAACCGAATTGGCCACTGCGCCTCCTCCCGAGGCATGCTGGGAGGCTGGAGGACTAGCGAGGAGGAGTTGAGAGAACGGAGCGGACGCCATGGCGACCAACATCGAGCAGATTTTTAGGTCTTTCGTGGTCAGTAAATTCCGGGAAATTCAACAGGAGCTTTCCAGGTAAACGCCTCCCAGAATCTTCTGCTCCCAGCGGACCGTTAGGGCCCCACCTAGCCTTCTTTGGCACCTTTCTTCGGAGACGATGTCGTTCCTCGGCTCAGGCCCCGCTAGGGCCCCGCCTGGGCCTGGGATCCATTTTCCGGGCCGCCCCCCCCACCACTCCCCCCCAGCCGCTCCCTTCCTTCCCCTCCCCGAGGAACTTCGCCTCTGCCGAGGTAACCGCAGACTCCCTGTTTTAGAACTGAGTTAAGATGCTCATCCTTCTCTCCTCTTTGGTTCCCCCCTGCCGTAGGCCTGGTTGTCCACTAGGGACGGGCCTAGTTCCTTCCGCAGCTCCTCCTCCGCTGCCGCGTATCCCCTCCCCCTCTCTGCCTCCGCGGATTTCGCCGGCCGGTGCCTATGACCGGAAAGGGTCTCCAACGGCCGTTTCTTGGGTAATCTTAAATCCGCTTGATTATTGCGAGCTTCAGACCGTTTGGGGGTCTGGATCTATTAATTAGATTATTCCGGGCCTACTGTCCTGTAGTATCTCCCAGACAGCCGTTCTAATGGTTAAATGTTTCAGTTAAAACAGCTTAAACTAATATTTGGTACTTTGTTAAAATACTCGAGATGATGGAAAGGGACTTTGAAATGGTAGTGGTAGTGATTAATTACAGAAAAAGAAAGTGGACTCTGTGTATGTCTATTTTTCTGGCCACCCCTTTCCCAAATTACACGCTATTTTTGTCATTGCTGGTAGACTTTACGTAATTTGCGCTTGGCTTCACGAAATTTGTAGGCGAAGAGATTGTTAAATAGTTGTTTACTCAGAAAGGAAAATAGTGTGTCATATTGTGTTGTCTTTCAGTATTTGCTTTGTATAAGATACTCATTTATTTAAAGTTCAAAAGTAGGAAAAAGACCTTGAAACGTAAGTGTTCCAAGTTCAAGTGTTTTTAATTGTGTTTTAAAAGTTGAGAGCAAGAGTAGTACGTGAACTTGAAAATGGGGCGAAAACCAGTTTTAAGTGCCCATAGTAATACAGGATTATTAGGGCAATGATGTATTGTTGCTAGAATTATCACTTTTGCAGAATGTTGTTTTTTAAGTGGAAATACATCCACTCACGTTGCTTTGTAAATTTCTATGATATTGCTAGTAGTATTTTAGGATGAGAAGAGACCCGAGCTAAGAGAATATAATTTTCCTGACAAATCGCTGGATGCAATAAGTAGTTGTTTGCTTAGTTTAACAAGCTGTGTTTTTATAGCTTTTAAAAGCTAATCTTTCATTTAGAAAATGAGTGTTTTATTGTAGAAAATTTAGAAGACATGAAAAAGAAAAGAAAAAAATGGTTGATACTCTCATGTCATTTTTTTCCCCTTGTGTTGTGTGATAATGTGATTTTCTTGTTTTATATTGATCGTTTTCCCAGCTAATAACGTTGTGAACGAATTTGTCCCTCAGTCTCAGTGGACTTCTTCATGGCTGCATAGAATCCCATTGTAGGAATATACTGTTGCATATTTAGGTGTTTTGAAATTTTCATTGCTTTTCATTGATTGCAGTTAACAATTGACAGCTTTAAGATGAAACCGGTTACTTCCTTGTAGATTAACTTTTAAAATCGTAATTACTTTTTTGATTTTTAAATCTGTGATAATTGTGTACGTTTAAGTGCTTAGGAAAGTTGTAAAATAAAGTGCTACAGAAAGGATATCTAAAAATATTAGATGAAGCTGTTTATTACTAGAGGACTATTCAGCGTCTCTTCAAAGAACACATAATGCATTATCAGTCTGCAAACAAGTTTTTGATTAGTTGCCATTTCAGTGAGCTGTTTTTTTTTTCTCATCTGCTCTTACATAAATTAGAGTAATGAGGCTAACATTTAGATAGTTAAAACAAGTTACTGAGCTTTTGTTATAGATGGTGTGCAAGAATACCGCCTCTGGTTTGAATACCAGCTTCACCTCTTAGTAGCTGTGTGACCTTCAGCTAAGTTTTTTCATTTATAAAAAAGAGTAATAGTGGTGATCTCAGAGTTTTGTTAGGATTAAATAAGTGAATTAATGTAGAACAGTGTGACACTAGTAGTCAATAAATGTTAAATATGTAATTCATTGTATTAGAAAACCAGATGTTTCTTAATAACATTTAGGTAACTACTGAATTTTTTTGGTTTTTGATCATTCAGACTTTTATCAGGTAGTGGAGCATAATTGATGTGTTTTCATTTAGCTGAAATTTAAATTAAAATCAAACTGTTGCTGAAATTATTTGATTTTTCAAAATTTTGCACATTGACACAAAAATAGTAAAAATTACTGGGTGAATGACATGTTCTTACCTATTTAAAAATTTCTCTGGCTCTGTGAATGGAAAATGTGTTAAACCATCTATGCTTTTACTGTTGGTATAAATGCCACTTGTTTTATGTCACGTTTTTTTCAACAGGATTCTTGATAATTGTGTAAAAATTATATGTTATTTTCCTTTTTAATCTTAGTGGCATTTCAGTAACAGTGTGATCCTGGATAGAGGTTACGGGTTACCCTTCTTATTCAGAGTGCCTGTGGCTAATTTCTGTGTTCCTTGCTACTATTGATGGTGATTGTGATTTATGCACAGGTGTGACTTTAATGTAACCATGGTTTCTACCATAATGTTAGGCCACATGTTTTTAGATTTGTGACAGGGCTCTTACTAATTTTTCTCTTCTGAGAGAAACATGTGGGTAACCCAAAAGCCTCAAGTTAGATTTCTGAAATTATTTTGTTTAAAAAAAGAGTATGCTTAGAAACCTCTTTAAAGACTTTCTTAATTTTCATAGTTATGAAAACTTTGTGTAAAAATGAAATGCCCTAAATATAAGTAATCATGTTAAGGAAGCATTATTAGTGGTGAATATTTGAAGTAGGAAAAAGGTAAAATGTGTGACAGTGCAATACCAGATATGATTATTTTGATTAATTGGATTAATTTTTTTATTTATGACAAAATATTAATGAATTTTGATAACTTTTCATGTCAAGCGGAAGGAATGAAGGCCAGCTCAATGGTGAAACAAATACACCCATTGAAGGAAACCAGGCGGGTGACGCAGCTGCCTCTGCCAGGAGTCTACCAAATGAAGAAATAGTGCAAAAGATAGAGGAAGTACTTTCTGGGGTCTTAGATACAGAACTGCGATATAAGCCAGGTAAGTTGGAGATAATTAACTATCAAAACTTGTTTTTTTTTAAGATTTTTTTGAAATTTGGAGGTTAATAGTATTAGTTTTTGATGGCAGTATTTAAGATGTTTATTAAATTAAAAACTTCAGGCAGGGTACGATGGCTCCTGCCTGTAATCCCATCACTTTGGGAGGCTGAGGTGGGCAAATTGCCTGAGGTCAGGAGTTCGAGACTAGCCTGGTCAACATGTTGAAACCTCATCTCTGCTGAAAATACAAAAATTAGCTGGGCATGGTGGTGGGTGCCTGTAATCCCAGCTACTTGGGAGGCTGAGGCAGGAGAATCTCTTGAACCCAGGAGGCGAAGGTTGCAATGAGCTGAGATTGTGCCATTGCACTCTAGCCTGGGCAACAAAAGTGAAACTCTGTTTCAAAAAANTCCATCTCTATGAAAAATACAAAAAAAAAATAGCTAGGCATGGTGGCACACACCTGCAGCCCTACCTACTCGGGATGCTGAGGCAGGAGAATCATTAGAACCTGGAAGGTGGAGGTTGCAGTGAGCCAAGATCCTACCATTGCTCTCCAGCCTGGGCAACAAGAGTGAAACTCTGTTTCAAAAAAAAAAAAAAAATTTAAAAACTTCAATAAATTTAAAAATGCTTTTGTTTAATTGATTGAATGAAGACTTTCTTGTTTAAATTACCCTTTGGAAATATACTTCCACTGAGACACAAACATCGATGTACTTGTTTGCATAATTTTTGTCTTTGACTTAGTGTCAGTTTATTTGATTCAGCTTCTTAGTATCGGGAATTTGAGTATGGATTTTTATTAAACAGTTGTGTAAAAACATCCATCTCACAAACTCCAGTGGATGGAGAGAGAGAAATCATTGCTTGAATATTTAGCATTTTTGGGATTGATTAAATAATTGATGTTTAGAAGTGGAGGATTTAGCCACAAAAATAAGTCATTACCTTCATTTAGTTCTGGAATCAAGTTTGTAATATAGTTGGTTTGTCCTTCTCTTTTTTTGTGGAGGAGGGAGAGCTTTAGCTATGTTTAGATTCATGGCTATCACAGACTTTAGCTATGCTTAAATTCATGGCTCTGACAACCCTGATTAAAGTATAACTTAGCTAACATTTTGTATTATGAAACAATAGAAGTGATTAGTTTTGCTTCGGCCTATGTCAAGTGCTGATTTATTTTTCCCGTAGTCTTAATGGCTTAGATTTCTGATGAGTTTTTTTTTGGATTCTTAAGGTTTATCTAATTTTATATTGGCATTAGAGTAAATAAATCCTGTCTGGTTGTAAAGTTGAATATCAACTCCTATCTCTTTAGGGTATACAAATTCAAACCTTAAGTTACAAATTAAAGAGTAAGAATTCCTTCTTTAAAATCACTGTTCTGGCTGGGCACGGTGGCTCACGCCTGTGATCCCAGCACTTTGGGAGGCTGAGGCGGGTGGGTCACGAGGTCAAGAGATTGAGACCATTCTGGCCAACATGGTGAAACCCCGTCTCTACTAAAAATACAAAAAATTAGTTGTGCGTGGTGGTGCATGCCTGTAGTCCCAGTTACTCGGGAGGCTGAGGCAGGAGAATTGCTTGAAACTGAAAAACGGAAATTGGCAGTGAGCCGGATTGTGCCACTGCACTCCAGCCTGGTGATAGAGTGAAACTGTCTTTAAAAAAAAAAAAAAAAAAAAATCACTGTTCTTTTCTGAAATAGAAACATTTAAAAAGTTTATTTCTTAGTAGTTTTAGAATAGTATTGGGGGAGAATGTTATTTTTATTAGAATGTAACATAGGTGTGATAAGATAAAATTTAGGGTTCTCTATGAATGCTTTTTATTTGTTGTTCAGATATTTTTGTACTCTGTAGAAGCAATCACTAACCTCTGCCGAAAGCTTATTCTGTGTCAGGCATTGTTTGATGTACTTTGCATGTTTTAACTCACTTTATCCTCTACCTCTAGAAGACACAAGTGCGTCAGTAATTTGGCCAAGGCCATTAACCTAGTAAGTGATGAACTGATTAAGGATTCCAAAGTGACAGTCTGTTCCAAAGTCAGTGCCATGTTGCTTTCTGAACATACAAGGGTTAATAATCGCAAAAATGATTTTATGTGGGTATTTTTAATAGGAACTATAGCAACTAATATGAAATATATTCAGTGATGAAATATATTCAGTGATAAAAGTAGTTTAAAAGTAATTTTGCTATAATTTGAGAGTGGAAGAAATAATTTTAATAGAATTTAGCAAAACATATCTTAATGTAATTCAAAATACATTTTGATGTTAAACTACTAATTTATTTTTAAACTATGAGTTGTAGAAGTATCAGAAAAGTAGCAGTCTCCAAGTTAACTGGTTTATGAAAAATAGTTCATTTGGTAATGATTCATGTAACATGAGGTGTTTATACTGTGGGTTTTTTTTTTGTTTTTGAGACAGAGTCTTGCTCTGTCTCCCAGGCTAGAGTGCAGCCTCTACCGCCTGGGTTCAAATGATTATCTTGCCACAGCCTCTTGAATAGCTGGGACTACAGGCGTGTGTCACCATGCCCAGCTAATTTTTTTATTTTTAGTAGAGACGGGGTTTCACCATGCTGACCAGGCTGGTTTTGAACTCCTGACTTCATGATCCACCCGCCTTGGCCTCCCAAAGTGCTGAGATTACAGGCATGAGCCACTACGCCCTGCCAATACTGTGGTGTTTTAACGTGGAATGTAAATATGGCCTTATATGATTTAATCTAACTCTCCTTGGGGAAATATCTGACAAAATTATTTCTATTACTTTCAGACTTGAAAGAGGCCTCCAGGAAAAGTAGATGCGTCTCTGTACAAACAGATCCTACTGATGAAATTCCCACTAAAAAGTCAAAGAAGCATAAAAAGCACAAAAACAAAAAGAAGAAAAAGAAGAAAGAAAAGGAAAAAAAATATAAAAGACAGCCAGAAGAATCTGAGTCAAAGACAAAGTCTCATCATGATGGGAACATAGATTTAGAATCTGATTCCTTTCTCAAGTTTGATTCTGAACCTTCAGCTATGGTGCTGGAGCTTCCTACAAGAGCGTTTGGCCTATCTGAGACCAATGAATCCCCTGCAGTTGTGCTAGAACCTCCTTTAGTATCAATGGAGGCATCAGAGCCACACGTCTTAGAAACTCTGAAGCCAGCTACAAAAACTTCAGAACTGTCAGTTGCATCTACATCAGTAATCTCAGAGCAGTCTGTGGCAGTAACGCCAGAACCAGCCATGACAAAGATTCTGGATTCCTTTGCAACAGCACCAGTGCCTACTACAACAGTGGTGTTGAAGTCATCTGAGCCAGTCGTAACAATGTCAGTGGAGTATCAGATGAAGTCTGTGCTGAAATCTGTGGAGAGCACGTCTCTAGAGCCATCAAAGATCATGTTGGTAGAGCCCCCAATAGCAAAAGTGTTAGAGCCTTCAGAAACCCTTGTGGTATCATCAGAGACACCTACTGAGGTGTACCCTGAGCCAAGCACATCAACAACAATGGATTTTCCAGAGTCATCTGCAATTGAAGCGCTAAGATTGCCAGAGCAGCCTGTAGACGTACCATCGGAGATTGCAGATTCATCCATGACAAGACCGCAGGAGTTGCCGGAGCTGCCTAAGACCACAGCGTTGGAGCTGCAGGAGTCGTCGGTGGCCTCAGCGATGGAGTTGCCGGGGCCACCTGCGACCTCCATGCTGGAGTTGCAGGGGCCCCCTGTGACTCCAGTGCTGGAGTTACCTGGGCCCTCTGCTACCCCGGTGCCAGAGTTGCCAGGGCCCCTTTCTACCCCAGTGCCTGAGTTGCCAGGGCCCCCTGCGACAGCAGTGCCTGAGTTGCCAGGGCCCTCTGTGACACCAGTGCCACAGTTGTCGCAGGAATTGCCAGGGCTTCCAGCACCATCCATGGGGTTGGAGCCACCACAGGAGGTATCAGAGCCACCTGTGATGGCACAGGAGTTGCCAGGGCTGCCTTTGGTGACAGCAGCAGTAGAGTTGCCAGAGCAGCCTGCGGTAACAGTAGCAATGGAGTTGACCGAACAACCTGTGATGACGACAGAGTTGGAGCAGCCCGTGGGGATGACAACGGTGGAACATCCTGGGCATCCTGAGGTGACAACGGCAACAGGGTTGCTGGGGCAGCCTGAGGCAACGATGGTGCTGGAGTTGCCAGGACAGCCAGTGGCAACAGCAGCGCTGGAGTTGCCGGGGCAGCCTTCGGTGACTGGGGTGCCAGAGTTGCCAGGGCTGCCTTCGGCAACTAGGGCACTGGAGTTGTCGGGGCAGCCTGTGGCAACTGGGGCACTAGAGTTGCCTGGGCCGCTCATGGCAGCTGGGGCACTGGAGTTCTCGGGGCAGTCTGGGGCAGCTGGAGCACTGGAGCTTTTGGGGCAGCCTCTGGCAACAGGGGTGCTGGAGTTGCCAGGGCAGCCTGGGGCGCCAGAGTTGCCAGGGCAGCCTGTGGCAACTGTGGCGCTGGAGATCTCTGTTCAGTCTGTGGTGACAACATCGGAGCTGTCAACGATGACCGTGTCGCAGTCCCTGGAGGTGCCCTCGACGACAGCGCTGGAATCCTATAATACGGTAGCACAGGAGCTGCCTACTACATTAGTGGGGGAGACTTCCGTAACAGTAGGAGTGGATCCCTTGATGGCCCCAGAATCCCATATATTAGCTTCTAACACCATGGAGACCCATATATTAGCATCCAACACCATGGATTCCCAAATGCTAGCGTCCAACACCATGGACTCCCAGATGCTAGCATCCAACACCATGGACTCCCAGATGTTAGCATCTAGCACCATGGACTCCCAGATGTTAGCCAGTAGTACCATGGACACCCAGATGTTAGCAACTAGCTCCATGGACTCCCAGATGTTAGCAACTAGCACTATGGACTCCCAGATGTTAGCAACCAGCTCCATGGACTCCCAGATGTTAGCAACCAGCTCCATGGACTCCCAGATGTTAGCAACCAGCTCCATGGACTCCCAGATGTTAGCAACCAGCTCCATGGACTCCCAGATGTTAGCAACCAGCACCATGGACTCCCAGATGTTAGCAACCAGCTCTATGGATTCCCAGATGTTAGCATCTGGCACTATGGACTCTCAAATGTTAGCTTCTGGCACCATGGATGCTCAGATGTTAGCGTCTGGTACCATGGATGCCCAGATGTTAGCGTCTAGTACCCAAGATTCTGCTATGTTGGGTTCAAAATCTCCTGATCCCTATAGGTTAGCTCAGGATCCTTATAGGTTAGCTCAGGATCCCTATAGGTTGGGCCATGACCCCTATAGATTAGGTCATGATGCTTACAGGTTAGGACAGGACCCTTATAGATTAGGCCATGATCCCTACAGACTAACTCCTGATCCCTACAGAATGTCACCTAGACCCTATAGGGTAGCACCCAGGTCCTATAGAATAGCACCCAGGCCATATAGGTTAGCACCCAGACCCCTGATGTTAGCATCTAGACGTTCTATGATGATGTCCTATGCTGCAGAACGTTCCATGATGTCATCTTACGAACGCTCTATGATGTCTTACGAGCGGTCTATGATGTCCCCTATGGCTGAGCGCTCTATGATGTCAGCCTATGAGCGCTCTATGATGTCAGCCTATGAGCGCTCTATGATGTCCCCTATGGCTGAGCGCTCTATGATGTCTGCTTATGAACGCTCTATGATGTCAGCTTATGAGCGCTCCATGATGTCCCCAATGGCTGATCGATCTATGATGTCAATGGGTGCCGACCGGTCTATGATGTCATCATACTCTGCTGCTGACCGGTCTATGATGTCGTCGTACTCTGCAGCTGACCGATCTATGATGTCATCTTATACTGCTGATCGTTCAATGATGTCTATGGCTGCTGATTCTTACACTGATTCTTACACTGACACATATACAGAGGCATATATGGTGCCACCTTTGCCTCCTGAAGAGCCCCCAACAATGCCACCATTGCCACCTGAGGAGCCACCAATGACACCACCATTGCCTCCTGAGGAACCACCAGAGGGTCCAGCGTTGCCCACTGAGCAGTCAGCATTAACAGCTGAAAATACTTGGGCTACAGGGGTGCCATCATTACCTTCTGAAGAGTCTGTATCACATCCTGAGCCTCCTGTGAGTCAAAGTGAGATTTCAGAGCCTACAGCAGTGCCTACTGATTATTCAGTGTCAGCATCAGATCCCTCAGTGTTAGTATCAGAGGCTGCTGTGACTGTTCCAGAACCACCGCCAGAGCCAGAATCTTCAATTACATCAACACTTGTAGAGTCTGCAGTAGTAGAAGAAGAACATGAAGCTGTTCCAGAGAGACCAGTGACTTGTATGGTATCCAAAACTTCCACAATGTCAGCTGAACCAACTGTGTTAACATCAGAGCCTCCTGTTATGTCAGAGACAGCAGAAACATTTGATTCTATGAGAACTTCAGGACATGTTGCCTCAGAGGTATCTACATCCTTGTTGGAGCCAGCAGTAACTACTCCAGAGCTGGCAGAGAGCATTCTGGAGCCGCCAGCCATGGCTGTCCCAGAGTCTTCAGCTGTGACTGTCCTGGAGTCTTCAGCTGTGACTCTCCTGGAGTCTTCGACTGTGACTGTCCTGGAGTCTTCGACTGTGACCGTCCTGGAGCCTTCGGTTGTGACTGTCCCGGAGCCTCCTGTTGTGGCTGAGCCAGAATATATTACCATTCCTGTGCCAGTTGTTTCTACCCTGGAGCCTACTGTGCCTGTCCTGGAACCAATGGTGTCAGTCCTTCAGCCTGCTATGATTGTTTCAGAACCATCTGTTTCTGTCCAGGAATCTACTGTGACAGTTTCAGAGCCTGCTGTCACTATCTCAGAGCAGACTCAAGTAATACCGAATGAAGTGGCTATAGAGTCTACACCAATTATACTGGAGTCTAGTATCATGTCATCACATGTTATGAAAGGAATGAATCTACCCTCTGGTGATCAAAATCTTGTTCCAGAGGTGGGCATGCAGGAGATTCCATTGCATTCAGGTGAAGAGCCACATGCTGAGGAACTCCTGAAAAGTGACTCTTATGAAAGTGAACATGGTATAAGTATAGACCTTAATATAAATAATCATTTAATTGCTAAAGAGATGGAACATGATAAAGTGTGTGCTGCTAGCACTAGTCCTGCTGAGGAAATTGGTGAAGAGAAAATTTTGCCCACCTGTGAGACTAAACAGTGCACAGTATTGGATACCTACCCTGGTGTTAGTGAAGCTGATGCAGGAGAAACTTCATCCTCTACTGATCCTCTTGTTCTGGACCCTGACGCAACAGGAACTAGTAAGGGTATTGAATTTATCACAGCATCTACTCTCAGTTCAGTTAGTAAATATGATGTTGAAGTATCTTTAACTACTCAAGATACTGAACATGACATGGTAATTTCCACCAGTCCTAGTGGTGGTAGTGAAGCTGATATTGAAGGGCCTTTGCCTGCTAAAGATATTCATCTTGATTTACCATCTAATAATAGCATTGTTAGTAAGGATACAGAAGAATCATTACCTGTAAAAGAGAGTGACCAGACATTAGCAGCTCTCCTCAGCCCTAAAGAAAGTATTGGAGGAGAAAAAGAAGTACCTCTCCCTCCTAAAGAGACAGTGTCTGATTCAGGATTTTCTGCCAATATTGAGGATATTAATGAAGCAGATTTAGTGAGACCATTACTTCCTAAGGACATGGAACGTCTTACAAGCCTTAGAGCTGGCATTGAAGGACCTTTACTTGCAAGTGAGGTTGGACGTGACAAATCTGCTGCCAGTCCAGTTGTAATTAGTATGCCAGAAAGAGCTTCTGAGTCGTCTTCAGAGGAAAAAGATGATTATGAAATTTTTGTAAAAGTTAAGGACACTCATGAAAAAAGCAAGAAAAATAAGAACCGTGACAAGGGTGAGAAGGAGAAGAAAAGAGACTCTTCATTAAGATCTCGAAGTAAGCGTTCCAAGTCTTCTGAACACAAATCACGCAAGCGTACCAGTGAATCTCGTTCTAGAGCAAGGAAGAGATCATCTAAGTCCAAGTCTCATCGCTCTCAAACACGTTCACGGTCACGTTCTAGACGTAGAAGGAGGAGCAGCAGATCAAGATCAAAGTCTAGAGGAAGACGATCTGCATCAAAGGAGAAACGCAAAAGATCCCCAAAGCACAGATCCAGGTCTAAGGAAAGAAAAAGAAAAAGATCAAGTTCCAGGGATAACCGAAAGACAGTCAGGGCTCGAAGTCGAACCCCAAGTCGTCGGAGTCGGAGTCATACTCCAAGTCGTCGAAGAAGGTCTAGATCTGTGGGTAGAAGAAGGAGCTTTAGCATTTCCCCCAGCCGCCGGAGTCGCACCCCCAGCCGCAGGAGCCGCACCCCCAGCCGCAGGAGCCGCACCCCCAGCCGCCGGAGCCGCACCCCCAGCCGCCGGAGCCGCACCCCCAGCCGCCGGAGCCGCACCCCCAGCCGCCGGAGCCGCACGCCCAGCCGCCGGAGAAGATCAAGGTCTGTGGTAAGAAGACGAAGCTTCAGTATATCACCAGTCAGATTAAGGCGATCAAGAACACCCTTGAGAAGAAGGTTTAGCAGATCTCCCATCCGTCGTAAAAGATCCCGGTCTTCTGAGAGAGGCAGATCACCCAAACGTCTGACAGATTTGGGTGAGTCATTATTTTAAAATTTAATGGCATTGTAACAGAATGTTCTAAACCTTACTTTTTTCTGATTTTGAGTCAAGTGAAATATTTAGTTATTGGTATAGGATATTTTTGTTGTTAAGTTTTTATGAATAAGTTGGCCTGTATTTAGGAAATACCAGGATCAGTGTATCGTAATTGGAGTTAAAAAGATCTGCTTTGGAGTATAATAGAACCAAGGTGTTTCCACACTTGAATGTTTTATTTTGTTTCAGTTATCTTGCCATAGCTAAAGATGGGAAGCAGAAGCAGATGTACAACTATAGCTAAATTAAAAACAAGCTAAGTATATGCTTAGACTGATATTGTATGTGTTCTAACATGCATCCTTGGAAATAAGCCTAAAATTACAATGTTCCTTTTTTAATAAGTTAACATATCTTAAAATGGCATTATAGGACTGTTAAATGTTGGCGAAGGTAATTCTGATTGGTAGAGTTGGTAATGGAAGTGAGTAGGGAATTTCGAATGTGGGGGTTATTTAATTGGGTAGATGATACCAGGTAAATAAAGTTAAATATTTTAGATCAGAGTGATTTTTAATAATCTGTTCTGCTTTACTTTAAAAATAAGTGCTCTAATTTCCCCTGATTTTAAATAGTGTGCAGAGATGATTAGAACTTGATTGATATGCATGATTACCTACAGTAAGTATGGATAATTTATCGTTATCCCAGTATATTGGACATTTCTAGGCCAGGATTGTCTAAAGAAAAACAGCTTGAGATTAAAAAGGGAGAATCTGCATTCAGTTCAACAGAAGTTTTTTGTTTTTTATTCAAAGCAGAGGAACAGTATGTAACTCCTCAAGTGATTACAAGTTGGTGGAGACATGAGTAAAATGCATACATGTCTCTTTTACCAAATAGTAACACTGTCCAAAAAAGGGTAGAATGTCATTACTATAATACTGATAGAGATAAGGTGCTTTAGAAACACAGTGGGAAAAGGAATGTTAATTCTGACTTAATGACAACTTATTAGAAGAGATGGCCCACAGGCTGGGCACTGTGGCTCATGCCTGTGATCCCAGCCCTTTGGGAAGCCGAGGTGGCAATCACCTGAGGTCAGGAGTTCAAGACCAGCCTGGCCAACATGGTGAAATCCCGTGTCTACTAAAAATAAAAAATTAACCAGGTGTGGTGGCACGTGCCTGTAGACCCAGCTGCTTGGGAGGCTGAGGCAGGAAAATTCGCTTGAACCTGGGAGGCGGTTGCAGTGAGCCAAGATGGCACCACTGCCCTCCAGCCTGAGTGACAGCGAGACTCTGTCTCCTATAAAAAAAATAAGAGGTGGTACAGAGAGTGATTTAAATTGGCTTTGGCAGGTTTGTATCTTAGTGTGTAGTAGGGTGATGATTGTAGTTGTGTAGTAACCTGTTTTTTGTAGTATTCGAATGGGAAGCTCAGTATGTGGACTTAATTCTTTGAATGAGGCCACTGCTTAAAAACTTTGAACCACAGTGGTTTGGTCACAGCTATAACTTCAGAGCAGAATATTGATGCCTATAGTTTTTTTCCTTTTTTTTTTTTTCTTTTTTATTAGATACCCAAGTTCTTCGATGGACCTAGGATGCCTTTAGTTTTGTTAGCATGTTAGACTTTTGGAAATATAAAATGTACAGCCTTTTAGGAAAAATGCAGCTTATATTTTTCTTCTTACAGATAAGGCTCAATTACTTGAAATAGCCAAAGCTAATGCAGCTGCCATGTGTGCTAAGGCTGGTGTTCCTTTACCGCCAAACCTGAAGCCCGCACCTCCACCTACTATAGAAGAGAAAGTTGCTAAAAAGTCAGGAGGAGCTACTATAGAAGAACTAACGGAGGTAAGCTAGACAGAATTTGTTTTCATTTTTAAATGGATTATTCCAGTGATGTTGACTCTGGAGCGTGCCAAAACCCGAATTGTGGGGAGAACTGATAATGGCTGGCACCGAGTGGCCAAAACCCGAAATACAGATGTGGCAGCGGCAGAAGCTCTGTTTAGCAGGCCATTATCCGGGATGGCTAAGCTCCGCTAGCTAAAAGTTACTTCCCATTACTTTTGCTTTCCAGTTTTAGAAGCCAAACTGACTGAGGAGTGGGACGGTTCGTTTGAATGGAGGAGGTGTTGAGTGAGCAACACGCAGAAGCTCGCCTACAGTTTCGTTTCCATTCACGACGTGTTCACTGATCGCCACGAGTATACTGCATATACGCAAAGACACAGACAATCTTCAGAAATGATCTTTTGCCACCGGAGCTTGGAAATTATTAAGAATAGCTGGCCATTGCCTGAAAGGAACTTCTTTCGCATCAACATTTCGGGTTTTGGCTGTTTGGTACCAGCCATTAGCGATAATGGCCGGCCATTATCAGTTCTTCCTGCGGTTCGGGTTTTGGCAGTAACATATATATTTTAAACACACCTATTTTTGTTTTTAAAAGTTTGATCTTTTCAATTGAGGCTTTTTTGGGGCTTTGTTTTATTATTATTACTATTTTTTTGGTGTGGGTGGGAGGGGGGAGATGCTGAAATATTGCTGCTAGGATCCAGAAATACCACACTGTTTCATATATTGAAACTTGTTATTGGCTAGCCTTATGCCAGCCTGCCACTGTCAATATATTCTGTTCCCCTTGGTTACAAGCTTAATATACTCTGTGTTTTTGGCGAAATGAGCTTTTTATCCTATTGTAATATTTTCAATTGATAATAGATGTCATTAAATCTACTGCTTGTATAGAGACAGGTCTACCCAGATTTACTCTTGACGTTTTTATAAAGCCAGGTAATGGAGTCTGTTCCTTTGCATCTCGGAAGGAATTGACTTTGCTTTATGTGTCAGACCTCATCAATTGCACCCTCTCCATCATGCCTTATTTTCCTTTCTTAAGTTCTCTTTAAACTCAACCCACAAAACATTTATGGAGAGACATGTTGCTATCTAATCCTGTTGCAAATATTTCAGATCTTTTGTTTTGCCATACATTTGGGAAAATGTAAAGCTTCTGAATCTGTTTCCTCACTTAGATTTATTAAAATATGAATTACAACTTTCGTAAAAAAATTAAGGACCTTGTAAAAGCTTCTATTGCTTGCTTACCTAATTCAAGCTCCTTATCCAAAATGCTTTGGACACTCAGTATTTTCCTGTTTTTAGCCCCATCTTCAGCCTTCTTGTCCCCTCTAAGTTTCTTCTCACCCTTTTACCACTACCTGACTAGGATGACTTTTCCTTTCCCTACCAGTCTTTATTCTTCACTATGAAATTCTGGCTTAGAAGTCTTCAAGGAATATTCCTTGAATCTCTTAACTCTGCCTGACTCTATTCTCTCTTAAGCCTTTGTTCTTTTAGCACTTATGTACTCAGTTTGTATTATATCAGTTTGCACTTGTTATTGTGTTGCTCTGTAAAAGCATTCAATTATTTCATGTGTATGTATTCCTTCTCTTGTTCTAGATTGTAAGCTCCTTGAGAGCAGGGACCATGTCTTCTTCTTCTTTTTTTTTTTTTTGTATTCCCCAGACAGTGCCCAGTACAGTGCTCTCTCTGCACATAGTAGGTGCTCAATAAATGTTATTGACTGACCAGCCAGAGTGTGTAAAATAGTTAATATGCCAAGTCACGTATCTATAACCTATCATGAATCTTGTTTAACTTTTGAAAGTTGCTTTTATATGGTTTTGATTCTAAGAAATTACATGTTCTACATAAAGCGTAAGATTTATCTTTTCTTTGTTTTTACTTTTAAAGAAATGTAAACAGATCGCACAGAGTAAAGAAGATGATGATGTAATAGTGAATAAACCTCATGTTTCGGATGAAGAGGAAGAAGAACCTCCTTTTTATCATCATCCCTTTAAACTCAGTGAACCCAAACCCATTTTTTTCAATCTAAATGTGAGTATTAGTGCTATGGATTGGTAAAACAGTGTAACTTGTGGAATTATTTAAATGAAACCAAGTGGAATTCAGTTTATTAATTTTTGTTTTAAATACTGAGAGAAATAATGGACAATATAATTTCCTTCAGATTATACTATATGGAGCTTTAATTAAGAAACACTTTATTTTGTAGATTGCTGCAGCAAAGCCAACTCCACCAAAAAGCCAGGTAACATTAACAAAAGAATTCCCTGTATCATCCGGATCTCAACATCGGAAAAAAGAAGCAGATAGTGTTTATGGAGAATGGGTTCCTGTAGAGAAAAATGGTGAAGAAAACAAAGATGATGATAATGTTTTCAGCAGCAATTTGCCCTCTGAGGTAAGTAGGAGAAATATTATGTACTTTTCCTTTTTTATACCTGAATCTGCCATTTCATTGTTATTTTATATCTGATTTGGATTCTGTTTCACTCTTCTTAGGGCCGGGTTAAACGGCAGGGCCGGGTTAGACGACAGATGAAACAACCCGCAGCTTCTCATTTGACAGTAACTCGATGCAATTCACTTTGTGGAACCAAGCCACAAAGTGAAAAGCATCGAATTGCAGAGAACAGTGTTATCACATCCCTACCCAACATTGGGCCCTCCCTGCACTTGTGGGAAGGTAGTCCAAGGTACAACTATTTAGCTTCCCGATTTGCTTCAAGGCTCTATAGCTCTAGATTTTGGTGGTAGCAAATTTATTGGGTGGAGGGATTGAGTGGAGAGGGGCGGATCCTCAGGTTCAACACAAGAACTGGATTGGAAAAGGTCATTGTAGGCTGATGTGAGCATCTTGGGTACATAGCCCATTGCCCTTAATGATGGTTTCTTACTGTTTCTCTGGGTTGTTTGTCAGATAGCCTTTAGTTATTATTTTTCCTTCCCTTTGCTACCTTGGCCCTTTTAAATTCTTGTGTTTAACCTAATGCTCAGCCTTGGTACTCCATTCCCTTCTCCTTCCCCTCTTTGCTACTATTAAAAGTCGGAGAAGTGGAATTCACACCTTGAAATTTCTATGGGGCTATAGTTGTATCTTAATAATGCCAAGTGTCAAAACAACCCCATTAAAATGCCGCCTGATTAAATAATGTGCTGCTAAATATAGTGCACATGAAAACAGCAAGACTGTATATATATGTAAATATATATATATATGTATCTTTGTATGTATCTCTGTATCTGTACCTTTGCTGTATCTTTTAATAAACAGTTTACTTTTATTTAACTTGTTGTGCAAAATCACGCTTGGGGGATGTGGGAGGGTGGAGTCTTAATAGGGGGGTGGGAATTTTAAATACTATAGATTAGTTTTCATCACCTCTTGCCCTTGGTTTCCAAAGCCCAGACTTTTGTCCAAGGACTGGACTAGATATCTGATGCCCATCCGGACGTTTTTCTTACAGTTCTGGGATATGTAGGTCAAGAGACACCTGTACTCTTCACTGCAGGTTCCCTTCTTTGGCTTGGCCATATCATCATCTTCCAGTAAACACTTCCAATTCTACAAATAAATCCTGTTTATAAAATCAGAAAGTGAACAGAACCCAAATCAGAAACTTTTTGATAGTAGTACTTTTTTCCCCAAGCTGTTCACAGGTGACATTTTCACTTTTTGTTTGTTCGACCTGCAGCATTTTGAGGGAACAACTTCTATACAGTGAAGTTGGACATGATAACTAGCCAGTGTAACTTTCAGTTAATGGTGATAATCTGTATTCCCATGGGATTCAACAAGTGAAGCAAGTTGTCCCATCACCAGTTAAGGTCGGGAGGGGCGGGGATAGTTGGTTTGGATAATGTTTTAGTGACACCATTTGAATTGTTAATCCCCAAATCAGGCTACCTGCATATCTCAAGAGAGAAAGGTTAACTGACATTTGCAGCTGACTTAATCTTCTTGTAGTAGCCGAATATAAACCATGCAAGAGGGCTGAACAAACTTACTTAGAAATCCTAATATGTATGCTTTTACTAGTTAATTTCTTGCAGAGTAAGCAGTTAACAAAGAGTTGGGGAAAAAATAGGGAGAGAGTCTGTATGACAAATATTTTCCAATGAAGTGAAGACTTAACAAATACTGCAGAATTCCAAGGGATCTTCCTGAGAAGATAAGTGAGCATAACCGTTTTGAATTTCTTCAGTTCAACTATGGGGAAAGTGCTTAGAAACTCCTGATGCTTACACTTTTTTGAGAGAGAGAGAGAGAGAGAGTGTGTGTATTTGAAATTCAGTACTCAGCCATTTTCAATCTTAACACTGAGTGTGGTGCCTTAGCCTTGTTTGTCATCAAAAGTTGTCAGATTTTAATTAAAGGTTGAGGATAATTATTCTTAAGAAATCTGGTGGGAAAAGTTGAAACAAATAATGGTGACATTTTTTTGTTAAAAAATTTTTCTTACCAAAGAAGAATCCTAGAAGGTAAAATTATTTAACAATTCTTTTCAAAGGGCTAAATGAATAAAGCAGATGATGTCTGTTGGGACGATATGTATAACTATTTGATATAAAACCTCTTTAAGTTACTTAGAAGATTAGACTCAAAGGAACATACAGATTAATTCTAAACAAGAATCCCAACATACTAGGGCAAAGAGACAGGATTGCCTTTTGCTTTTATATCTCTGCATTTTTACCTGGCAATAATGTTAAAACATGTAGAGGAAAGTGTCACAATTTAAAATTTATAGAAGGTAAAAGTCATGAATCTATTATTTATACAATTACCAATGTTTATTATTTAGAGACATACAAAATGTGAAATACTTTCAGTAACATTTTATGGGAGCATTGACCCTTTTGATTTCCTTGTTAGAGTTTGAAATGAAGGCTTCTAGAGTAAAAGGAGATAGCTCTTTTAAATGGTCACCCTTTCAACTGAATAGTATCTTTTATTTTTATCTACCAGTCTTTTTCATTTTAATAAATATAAATGGAGTTTGTGGTTCTTTGTTCTTGAGCATAAAACATTTAGGCAAAGATCACAGATTTTAGCTCCCGAAGAGGGATGAATTAGCTTTGCTATAATCCTTAATCCCACCAATTGTCTTGCATATGAATGCTCTTTGACATGAGTATGAATGGATAGACATTGTGGATGGAGCAGCATAAATTCATTTCTTATGGAAAAACAGCTCATCAGACTGTGTGCGGTACTGCCATAGCATCGTCTTCATACTCAGACACCAGCCAGCATCATCCTCAGTAAGGAGTGACTACAGAACTTTCACCGTATTTGTGTGAATTTGATTTATAAACAGTGAAATAAAAATGTTGGATAACTAATATTTAAAAAATAGTCCTCAGGGGCATTAATTCTTGGTAATAAACTTAGCAAAGATTTATTGGGTAGAAGATTAGAATGTAATCTTTGACATAAGTGGAGTAATAACTCACTCATTAGTGTGGAGTTTTCATGGGTGTAGTATCAATCAAATGTTTTAGGGGTCCAGAGGTAGTATTGTTAAGGTCTAGTGAATGCTTAGGTATTAACATCATCTTTATCTTAAGTAGTTTGCTGGTTTGTATTACCAAATAATATTTTCACATCCCAATGGAATTAAACATTCTTTAATTTATAAGTTCTAAATGTATAGGAAAACTTCCTGGAGTAAAATGAAAATTTTAATTGGAAGTTAAACACATACAGGTCCTAGCACTGCTGGAATGTGTAATACACAGCCTTGTTATTAATTCTTCCTAGATTCTCCTATGTGGTTAACGCTGAATTTCTCTGAACCATTTAGTAGGTTATCTATTTGTTTTCCCGTTGTACTTCATTTAGTCTGTTATACACTGGAGAATTTTGTATGATACAATAAAAAGATTTGTAATTCACTTTTTAAAGCCAACCAAACACATCATAACTGGGACGTTCTGTGGCTTTTATTTTTGTAGTTGTCATTTTGCTCTTTTATGTATTAGCCTCTTTATATTTTAATATTTGCTAAATAGTCTAAAATCATGTTTTCTATACAGACCAAATGCTTTTACTCTAGGTCTGTTTTTTAAAGTTTTATGTCTTTTTTTGAGATATCTATAATTACCAATATAGAAAATAATTTTCTGGTTATAGGTGTTTCTTTATCTGACTCACCCCATCCTAACAGATATCTTTAGCTCCTTTATATCCTTTTACTTACGTTCTAAGAAGTCTCTTAAGATACTTGTTCTTTTTATGTCAACAGTTGTGTGAACAAAAGGAGTAAATTGATTTAGAAGAATTCTCTTTCTAAATCTTTTTAGAAAGAGATTTAGAATTTAGAATTTAGAATTCTAAATTCTTTTCTAAATGAGAAAAATGTAAAAGGCCCACTGATATGTATAATATAGGTCATGAAATGCATGTTACATGGTGCCATTGCATTATGTAATTTCATTATGCCTCAGACACCCTTGTAGGCTTTATAGGTAGTAGTTGTCTGCTTTGTTGCTGAGGGGGAGAGAGTAAAGAATTTGGGCAGTTTTTATTAACCTGAGAATTATATTTCAGGATACTTTTTATGTCAATTTCACCTTAGAGCAAAGGTGAAAAGTCAGTAAATAGTTGCCCCATTATCCTACCTAGAATATTACTACAGAATCATTTTTATACATTAGGTAACATGCTAATCTATAGTGTATTGGTAGAAACTAAGGCTTGTCGATGACAGCTTGGTAATAGTATTCTACAGATTTAAGATTCTCTTTTTCCCAGTTTTTGGAAGAGCCTTTTACCATCATTTTTGGTGCCTTTCTTACATTTCCAGTTTCTGAATATTAAAGCATAATTAAGATTCTAAAGCTCTGTTGTCCAGCAGTTACCAGCCACTGAAAAATCAGGTTTTTAATCACACTGGTTACATGTCAAGTGCTCAGTAGTGATCACTGCAGGAAGTTTTACTGGACAGTGATGCTCTAAAGGGTAGCTGTGGTATTATGAGTGTTTCAATACTGATAAGTAACATTGGGTCTGACCCTTATAACTTGCTGCTTTGGGGATTGTAGTTGGCTTTTCATGCCTTTTTGTATAACTTGAGTTACCTTGAAAGGCTGAAAACAGGCTTTTTGATGTAAACTTTTGAGGATCCTTAAGAGGTTAAGATAATCCTGATACATTCTACTTTGAGTATATGTTTTCACATGTAAAAATAAAAATATGGCCAGGTGTGGTGGCTCATGCCTATAATCCCAGAACTTTGGGAGGCTGAGGTGGGTGGATCATCTGAGGTTGGGAGTTCGAGAACAGCCTGACCAACATGGAGAAACCCTGTCTCTACTAAAAGTACAAAATTAGCTGGGCGTGGTGGCGTGTGCCTGTAATCCCAGCTACTCAGGAGGCTGAGGCAGGAGAATCGCTTGAACCCTGGAGGCGGAGGTTGCAGTGAGCTGAGATCATGCCATTGCACTCCAGCTTGGTCAGTAAGAGTGAAACTGTCTCAAAATAAATAAATAGGTAAAAATATGAAACTAATAGTCAAATTACCATTTGGTAATTTTTGACATGAACTTGCAGTTCCCTTGGTAAGTGTGTTGAAGAATAAATGAAGTTTTATGAAATTTTATTTACATATCAAGGTTGCTATAATAAAATTCCTTTCAGAGTCATGTGAATTTAATATGCAACACTAAGATTCGAAGAGTTTCATTCTGGGGATAAATGGTGAGGCGTTTAGGTTACCTGCTTAATGAAGGCTAAAAGTAAAACTTTTACAGGTATAATAGTTTGCTTTCCACTTAGAAAGAATTAGTTTTATTCTAGAAAAGTTATTTTTTAGAGCCGTACGAATAGATTTGTAGCTAATTTATAGTTGGAAATTAGGACTCAGGAGAGTTAAGTGGGTAGATGCATTTTCCCCAGTATCTTCTCAGATTTTAGCCTTTTCAGAATAGAAGCTTGTTATTTATGTCTAAGCACCCTAACACTTGGATTTATAGAGACTGCTAGGAAAAGCAAAGTAAATGTCAGAAGGTTAATGAGACAGTATTGAGGTGTGCCTTCGAAAATTACCTTGATAATCCTACCTGACAAACCATGTAAGGTAGGCCTAGGGGACATGAATTTTTACTTGAAATATCTGCATTCCCATTTAAAGTCCCAGGAATCAAACAGACTTAAAAAGTAAAAGATGAACATATTAAGTTCCTTAGTGTTGCAGTCTCATTTTGCTTAGATTGATATTTCTAATAGGTCTTAGAAGTATTCTAAAGCTGTGTGATGATTTACTTATATTAACGAAATTCACAGTCAAGAGATTCAATTTGAAAGATGCATTCTGCAGTTGTTTATTAGACTGTTTATAGGTCTCTAGAAAAGATTTATATATATAATAGTCTAATAGTTACAGAATGAATCATTTAATTTTGTTTTCATTTTAAGAAGACATATCAGAATTCATACTTTCTTAAAGTAAAACCTTGATTTAGCTAAAGGAATATTAGTTCATCATCAAGGTAACTAATAATTATGGAGGATTAAAAACAAAAAACAAACAAAAGAATTATGGAAGATTAGGGATTCTGAAGGTAAGAAAAGAAAGATTCGTGAATCCTTATGCATTCTCATAGAATTATTCTCATAGTCATACAGCCTTCTCTACTTAGGCCTTATTCTTAAAAGAAGTCTTTATACATGGTATACAGTCTTAATTACAGCTAGCCTCTACTTGTAAAGAAAATCCTTAGCCGTCAACTATTTACTGACTTTCTCATATTTGTTATATTCATGCAGTGTCTACTTATTCTTTGTATATGAAAACAGCTTCCATATCAGATAAAGCACTTTATAAAAATGAATTTTCTTATGTGAGATAACTAGGAAATACTACTAATGTTAAAAGAACCAAAACCAAGAAGTAAGTTGATACAAATCAATTTGAACTTTTAATTTTAGAACAACAACAAAAAACCAAATACTTATCTTGTTGGGTTTTTCCTTCTGTGGTTAAACCTTCCACAAATCTGACATATTAAGAATTGGCTCCAAAGATTACTTTTTAAAAATTAATTTCTTCTGCTTGCTATAAGATTTTAAAAGGTAGAATATGAGCTTTGAGAAGAAAGACCTAGGACTTGAGACACTTAAAAACGTTAAAAGCATTTCAGTTGATGTTATTATGGACTTCCACAGAAATACTATAACTTTGGTAATAACTGTGGATAAACTGAAAACATGGTTCACTTACTTATATCCTGAATATTTTGTTTAAAGAAATTGGGTTCTTAAGACCAAAGTATCCACAACTGCAAGATGTAAAAGATACGCTGATGAGTGAAGGAGTGATCATAATGGTTTTCTACTTGCTTATTCAAGAATTTCGTTACTGCTTCTGAAGTTTATGTCAATGAGTAAAATGAAAACTGCTAAGGAATGTAATAACCTTTACTACTGTTGAAAAAGTTTGCAGTTTACTATAAATGGCTTTCATTCATCAAGGGTAGGGAGTTTTAAGTTCTTAGTGGAACTTCCTATGATTATAGTTTGATATACATATGTATAGTAGAAAATTTAGTAAATTCAGTCAGATTTTGGATTCAGTTCTGCTGCCTGTGTGATACTTTGTAATTTATCTTAATCTTCTATTTTCTAAGATTAGTTTCTCTTTTTGAGTCTTTTCCCTATTTTCCAAGATTATTAATATGTAAGATGATTATTTTATTTTCAACATGTAGCAACTAAAGATATGAGTCTTTTTCATTTTAGGGGACTCTGGTAATTTGAGATAATTATCTGTGTTTTCCTTCTTAGCCTGTGGACATCTCTACAGCAATGAGTGAACGGGCACTTGCTCAGAAAAGACTCAGTGAGAATGCGTTTGACCTTGAAGCCATGAGCATGTTAAATAGAGCTCAGGAAAGGGTACGTGGCAGTTTTTTGTTTTTGTTGTTTTTTAAATTTACCTTCAGCTAACTCATGTCAATATACCAGTTTTAATGGCTAAATAAAATTTTTGCTAACTACATGGTTAAGTTGTAACATCATTTACCTTAATTAGCTGTCTTATTTTAAATGAAAGTGGTTTGAGGCCTGATCTTTTATTCAGTAAATGTTTATTCTTTACTATGTGGCAGGAACTGTTTCTTGAGGGAAAAAAAAATAGAAGAATTTCCCTGACCTCACAGTTTACAATCTGGTATATAAAAACAACGAAGGGCTTACAACCCTATGAAATGTATAGGTATCAATAGTTGCCATATTTCAGCTGAGAAAACTGAAGTGTAAAGAGTAGTTAAGGCTGGGTGAAGTGGCTCATGCCTGTAATGGCAGCACTTCGGGAGGCCGAGGCAGGTGGATCATCTAAGGTCAGGAGTTCGAGACAACCCTGGCCAAAGTGGTGAAACCCCATCTCTACTACAACTACAAAAATTAGCCGGGTGTGGTGGTGCATGCCTGTAATCCCAGCTACTTGGGAGGCTGAGTCAGGAGGATTGCTTGAACCCAGGAGGCGGAAGGTTGCAGTGAGCCGAGATGGCGCCACTGCACTCCAGCCTGGGCAACAGAGTGAGACTCCGCCTCAACAACAACAACAAAGAGTGGTTAGGTGATATCCACGGTCACACAACTAATTAGTGGGGGATCTTGGATTCAAACCCAAACACTATGAATCTGGAGTCTGTGCTTTTAAAAATGGACAGTTTCTTTGTTTCATTTTTACTGTAAGTACATGTTCAGATAGGAAATACATTGCTGACAGTGCAAGATGTTTAGTAAATCTAATTTGTTTGAATGACAGCTGATTCTTTATCACAACAAATGTTGGCGACTGATGTAGTGTACAGGCTTTTGTAAAAAGTTGTTTTGTAGCTGGGTGTGGTGGCTTATGCCTGTAATGCCAGCACTTTGGGAGGCCAAGGTAGGCGAATCACTTCAGGTCAGGAGTTTGAGACCAGCCTGACCAACAGGGAGAAACCCCACTCTACTAAAAATACAAAATTAGCTTGGCATGGTGGCACATGCCTGTAATCCCAGCTACTCAGGAGGCTGAGGCAGGAGAATCATTTGAACCCCAGAGGCAGAGGATGCAGTGAGCTGACATTATGCCATTGCACTCCAGCCTGGGTAACAACCGCGGAACTTGGTCTCAAAATTAATCTCATGTAAAAAAAGATAAAAAAGAAAAAATAAAAACAAAAGTTTCATGTATTCAATTGTAGTGTTTCCTATAAATACTCTTTAAACGTGTCATGAATTTACTCTGTATTTATAATGTCTCAAATGAAGTAATTAAGAATCCAGGCTGTTATGACATGTATTACATTTTATGAGATAGGAAGGGAGGGTGGGGACCCATTGCCATATGAACTTTTTACATTTTTAGTGTATCTATGTGATAGTTTGAAGAATGAGTATTAACAGCTGTGCCTTTTAGTAGCTATGCTTTTAGATACATTTCACAATCTTACTAGGATTTACTAAATGTTGTCAAACTGCTTTAGAAAATTTAGGCATATTTAATGTTAAGTGTGTATGGATTCAAATATTTAAGTCTGCTTTTCAGCCATTTTTACTTCATGAATTATTACCAGTGACGTTTTAATCAGGGAATTTTATATTGTGAACTGAGACCACTACTTTTTTTCAGATTGATGCCTGGGCTCAGCTGAACTCTATTCCTGGCCAGTTCACAGGAAGTACGGGAGTACAGGTTTTGACCCAAGAACAGTTGGCCAATACTGGTGCCCAAGCCTGGATTAAAAAGGTACACAGTATATGCACATATGAAAGTGTTGAACAAAAAGCTTAAATTTTTTGGAAACTGTTTATTAAAACTGCATGAAAAGACCAGTGGCTCTAACCAAAGTTCCTGAGTAAATTTGCTATGTGTATATGCTCCAGGGTGGACACTGAAGACGGACTGGATTCATCAGAAAATGGCAAATGTATAAATATGGCTCAAGAGCCACTCATTTATACGGTTATTTAAAATATTGCTGCTGCTGCTTTTGAAGGGGTGATTTTATTTAACTATATTTTGAACAATAACAGCGTATCAGGTGCTGTTCAGAATATTCCACAGTTCCTGCTGGACTACTAACCTAATCATTTCAAAGCAGTGGTTCTCAAATTTTTCTTCATCATGGGATACTTTATTACAGGTTTATTTTTGGTGGATCACTGCCCCCAAGAGCCCTCTACCACCTTAATTTTCCATTCCTTGATTCTTTTGTCCTCATGCCCCACCCCTTTCATTAGTGCCTGTGCCTTCTTCTAAGATCTCTTGGCCCCTGTTCCTCACTCCTCTTGTGACCTGTAGCCCCAGGTCCCTTTGCTTGTCAGCTGCTGGTTACAGCCAGTGGTTGGGAGGCCCT
Organism: Cebus imitator; assembly: GCF_001604975.1. Taxonomy (NCBI): domain Eukaryota; kingdom Metazoa; phylum Chordata; class Mammalia; order Primates; family Cebidae; genus Cebus; species Cebus imitator. The sequence continues at coordinate 3,764,925 of NW_016107356.1, forward strand.
AGTATTAGCTCTGCATGTTGTGATCTTGCCTTGGGATTGGAAGGCTGAGGGAGGATGGCTGGAGTGGGGTGGGCTGTGGTGAAGGGGATGGGATGGAGATTAATCTGTGGACCACCATTTAGGCCCTAGTGGCCTCTGGTGATCCACACTCAATTTGAGAACCACTAATTTTCATGTAAGACCTAAAATCAAGGGAGAGGATGGACACCTCATTCTACGAAGACGTAGGTGTACCTGGTTTCAGATTCTGCAGTGAGACCTGTGAACTCCACTTACGGCTGCCTCATCATTGGGGGAGTCTTAGGTGGCTAAGAAGGGCACTCTGAAGAAACACGTTCTGGTGAAGGGACAAAACTTGGTTGGATGGGTGATGGGAAATTTATTACAGGAGTACTGGCAGCATAGCAGTGCTGAAACTGGGAGGCCACGTGGTCTAATGGATTGGGAATGTTTCTTTATCCTGTTGTACTCCTGACTGCTTGTGTGATCGTGGGCAAGTAACTCTTTGGAATTTCCGTCTCCCAGGTGTCTAGTAGTAATGAGTAATTTGATGGTTACCTATAGAGAATTGCAGTGAGTGCCAGTGAATGAGCTGAATTTCTGAAAAATGAGACATAGGTTGCTTTGGGTATTTTAATCTTGTAACTTTTTATCAATTTTGTTTATCTTTGTTGATCTTATTAACAAATTAATATGAAACATCATGTATACTCATGCCTGCTTTTTTAGGACAGTAGTTGCACTGATGTGTATAGTGAGTACACAGTCACATTCATTAAGAAATTACAATTTATGTAGTTTGCTGGGGGGGTTGGTTTTAGGAAAAAGGGTGAAAATGTAGCAAAATATTTTAAAGATTGAAATTATCTTGGACTTCTATATTATAAAAAATGGCTTTAGTTTTAATTCTTTAATACTATTTAGTCTTGAAGCCGAGTACTCAGCCAATATTTCAGGAAGTTAGAAATAAAGCTTATGGGTATTAAAATTGGCACATAATACACAGTCATATACACTGCTAGGTAGAGACTTTGAAATGTGCTTCCATTACAAAATTTTGGTATTTATCTAATGATGTGCTGATCTATATATATGTTTATATATTTCTAAATATGTTAATAACTTAAATAACTTTTAAAAAGTGAATCTTTTTCTGATTCGATTGGTTTTCCCCTAAAATAATTACTTCTGGTATTTGTAGTCTTGTAGGCAGTTAACAGACTTTAAGTAGTTTTAAAATGTTTAATAGCACCTTTAAAAAAGGCATTTGTCTTTATATTTTATGTAAGATATACTTTGGGAAGCAAATCATTTTGATCATTTATGAGATAAAGATATGTTCATCAGACCAAATTTTAAATTATAGATAAAAGCAGCACTTATAGGAAAAGATTCATTTGTATAGAATTACTGAAGAATATTTGATGCTAGTATCAACTAAAAAAGAAACTTTTTAAAGTTAAAAATGGGCCACAACATGTACAAGTCATTAGGCAACTGAAAATTTACCATGTATCATCCCTGTTAAATATCACAGATTGTCTACTCATTAAATGTTTAGTTGTGTTTAGAAAAACCTGTCCAAACGATCATTTTGGATTTTCTTCTTTAGTACAGTCCAGCATCCTCATTATGTGTTAAAAAACACATGGAATACCAACATTTCTCTATGTTCTTTCATAGTTTGTTGCAGTATATTTTTAGGTTAAAAAAAGCAAAGTTTTATCAGTATTCTCATTCATCAGTAAAACATTTAAAGTAGTTGGTTTAAATGAACTTTAATTTTCTAGAATGCAATGATTCGGATGTGACCTGATAAATACAGTTTATTATTGTGGTCTCATTAAATTAATCAGCTTTTTAATAAACTGCATACACATTGGAATGAAGAAACAGATGACGATACTAGGGAATGGAAACAAAATTGGAAACCTGGGTTATTTGGGGATTTATATTGTACTCTGCACAGTTGCCCTTTTTTTTAGGAGTGTTCCCTGGAAAAGAGGGACGGATGAACCTGGAAGTAAGTAAAAGACATTCTAGGTGTGTAGCATAAAGGCAGTTAATACCCAAGCATCAGCTTTCTCTTTATACATCTACACTGCATGGCCTGCACCAATTAAGGAACTGAACCAGGGGTATGTTTTTACCTCCACAGCTGCCTCCTTCCATCAGAGCACCTTGATGAACTTAATGTCTAGGCACACATCATTGGCATGTTTTCTTCCCAGCATTTAATTATTAAGCTGGGAAACAAAAGATGATACAGTTTTACTAGTGCATATAAACATTTTTTTTTTTTACATTTAGTGTTAACTTATCAATATAGGAGATGTTAATACATACTATTTCCTGAGCTACCTAAGTTTTTTACTCCCTCTGTTGATAAGTTAATGACTTATGCTATATGTATATTTATGTATATTAGGTAGAGAACATAAAAACAAAATTTAATAACAAGGGGGAAATAAAGCATGATTTGGAGATATGTTTCAGATTTTTAAAAAATGGCCATAAAGATCAACAGTAGAATTTAATACTGTTTGTTATATGTACATGGATGCCCTTTAATAAGAGGCATTGAATATTTCTTAACCTGTAAAAATAATGAACTGCTGACCATGCTAATGTATATACTTGTGCATCTTAGGACATTAAGTGGTTTGCTGCTTTGATGGAAATTATGGTTCAGTGGGTTGGATACGAGAGAGATGATTGTTCACAGAATAACCTGTGAACTTTCACCCCTCTGTATGGAAACTTGTTTCAGGGCCAAATCCTTGTAGCTGTCTTCTTGCCCCGGTCAGTGCCAGCCGTACTATTCACAACACTGCTGCTACCGAGGCCTAGGTATGTAAACATTTAAGGAGTTTTTAAAAGTCTTAACATCAAGCCAGGTTTTAAAAGAATTCAAATTCATTTTGGCATACTTACAGGATATTTTATGTGATTGTTTTGTATTTGTTACTGTGTAAATTTAAAGAGTTTTTTTGTGTTTTTTTTTTTTTGTTTTTTTTTTTTTTTTTTTTTTTTTTTTTTTTTTGTTTTTTTTTTTTTTTTTTTTTTTTTTTTTTTTTTTTGTTTTTTTTTTTGCTTCTTTAGGGATTTTCTAAGTAAAATATTTATACTTGCTTTATAGTAGAATGGGAAAGAAAACTTTGGATGACAACAGTATGCTTCTTCAGTGTCTAAATTATTTCTAAGTGATTTCTGGGTTTTATTCATAAACTAGGTACACCTGGGACAATTAATATTATTGATTTAACATTGCCTTCTTTTTATTTTGCAAGCTAAGAAGAGATACGAGTGAACCTAAATAGTGGACGAAAACAGAAGTGTTCTAATTTTTTTTGTGTGTGGGGGCACAAGGGCTACTGTTTCAAAACTGCCATTTACTTATTTGACTTTCAAAATACTATTACATTAATGTGAAACTAATCAGAACAAACACACTACAGTATGTATAAAATATAGAAGAATTCACATTTAATTGCTGTAACAGGTCTAGAAGTAAAATAAGATTCCTCTTTTTAGAAAGTAAACAATGAATTTGTCACCAAGTTCTAACTGTAAAATGGGGACATTTTACCTTTCTTTCTTTGGATAGGATCAGTTCTTAAGAGCAGCCCCAGTAACTGGAGGAATGGGAGCCGTTTTGATGAGAAAAATGGGCTGGAGAGAAGGAGAAGGATTAGGAAAAAACAAAGAAGGCAATAAGGAACCCATCCTAGTTGATTTTAAGACAGACCGAAAAGGTAACAAGTTCTTTTTTGGAATGTTTATTAACACCTCCTTTAACATTACCTTTTATATAACCTTTGAACCCAGTGATCCTGAACTGAAGGCACTTCTTGTCTATATATGCAGCCATTTGTCAGAAAAAACTTTAACCCCTTTTGGAGTTCACAAAATAGTTTTTTTTATATATAACTATGGCTAGAGACACCAGTTTTAACTTTTAAAAGGAAACTTTTGTTATGCTAGTTGCTAAATATGGAAATGTATGTATATCTAATTATATTACTACACCTCCAAATTTAACTAGATTTCATGTTTAGAAAACAGGATTTCCATTTTCTTTTATCTTGACAAGGGACTATTCTTATTTCTAGAGTTTGGTTTATTTTTTGTCAGATATTTTAGCCCATCTTCATTATTTCCTATTACAGTGTTTAGTCCTAGATTTCACAAACGCTGTTTGCTTTCTTTTTTTTTTCCCTCAAGCTCAGTAGTTGGGTCGGGTTAAAGTATAGTAGACCAACTGCTGACAATAATGTTACTTCTTCCTGTTGCCTTGTGCTAAGGCATCTTGGAAATGTTAGCATTGACTGTATTTTCCTATTACCTTCAGATACCTGGGCAGGGCAGCACTGTGTCGTCTATGTCACTCGTATGTAGTTGTTAAGTACCTAATTGGTATATGTGAAATAACTTCTTCCCTTGGAATAATATAAGTGGAATCGCAAGAGGCTGCCAGCTCAGTATGGTTTTTATAACTCGTTTAAGCCTCATTTATAAAAATTGGCAAATATAAAACTGGGGCTTATTTTTATCTTTGTAATCAAACAGTAAATTGAAATTAACTTCAACAGTTAATCTGTGTTAATGAATTTGGAAATGAACCAGCTTTGCACCAAATACTTTGGTTAAGTATTGCACAGTTTCAGGAAGCGTTCTACTTGGAATTGTGGGACATGGCCTGACTGTAAGCTCTTGGAGAACCGCTCATTTCCCAGGATAGGTTTGGAAAAAACCTATGAGCATGGAATTATTTAGCAAAGGTTGAAAAATTTCTTGTAATATACAAGATGAGCATCCCACATCTAGAAACCTAAAATGCTCTAAAACAAAACTTTTTGAGTACTGATACGCTCAAAGGAAATGCTCGTTGGTGCATTTTGGATTTCAGTTCTTCAGATTTGGGATGCTTGACCAGTAAAATATAATGCAAATATCTGAAAACCTGGAATCATCCAACATACTTCTGGTACCAAGCATTTTGGATAAGGAATACTCAGCCTGTATGTGGGAATTGGGAAAGCAGTGTTTGGGTTTAGCAATATAGCTAATCCCCTTTGTTAATAAAGCCTATGGAGAGGGAGGTTATATAGAAAGGTCATGTTCATATTTTGAGAACATCTTACATTTGTTAGAAGAGAGTTTGCTAGGAAAAAAGGGACCTGTTTTATTTGGAGACAACTGCCTTTTTCCCCTTTTTGGTGGCTTAAAATCCTAACCTTTTTTGGAAGAGTCTTAACTGAGCGTCTTTTGTTTAAGAGACAGTAAATCTGCAGAAATCACTTCCAATAAATAACCATTACTTTTTTTCTTTTTTGAGACAGTTTCACTCATCGCCCCAGGCTGTCAGTGGCACAATCTTGGCTCACTGCAACCTCCACCTCCTGGGTTCAAGCAATTCTTCTGCTCTAGCCTCCCAAGTAGCTGGGATTACAGGCATCCACCACCATGCCCGGCTAATTTTTGCTTCTTTAGTAGAGATGGGCTTTCACCATGTTAGCCAGGCTGGTTTCAAACTCCTGACCTCAGGTGATCCACCCACCTCAGCCTACGAAAGTGTTGGGATTACAGGCGTGAGCCACCGCACCCGGCAGTGACCACTACTTTTTAAACTAATACAGAAACAGACTTGGGAATGTTGGTACTGTTGGCACTTAGTTTGAATGTGTATTTTTGTGTGTATATATAAGATAGTTTTGCTCTTGTTGCACAGGAGTACAGTGGTGCAGTCTCGGCTCACTGTAACCTCTGCCTCCTGGGTTCAAGTGATTCTCCTGCCTCAGCCTCCCGAGTAGCTGGGATTGCAGGCATGGGCCACTGTGCCCAGCCATATTTAAATTTTTGTTTTCTGTTTACATTTGCTATTTGTTACAATTTCTCACAGCAAGGTTTATGAATATAAATCTATATGCTGAAACACATCAAAAGAGAACAAATAGAAGATTGGTAGAGAAATCAAGTGTAGTAGGAATCCGTTGATTGTATTTGAAGGTATAGATTTTGAGGTTCAGACTCCTACAGTGGGATCTTTGTTTTTTTGTATAATAATTTAAAATGGTGCTTTAAGATTCAGTCAACAGTTTTTTTTTTTTTTTTTTTTTTAAAGGTCTTGTTGCAGTAGGAGAAAGAGCACAAAAGAGGTCTGGGAACTTCTCTGCTGCAATGAAAGATCTGTCAGGTGAGAGCACATTTTTGACTTTCCTCTTGCCCTAATCCCATCTTGAATTATTTGTTGCAGAAGTTGGTGGAAATAATTTAAAACTGGGTATTTTTCCCCCCTGCAGGCAAGCATCCTGTGTCTGCTTTGATGGAAATCTGTAATAAGAGAAGGTGGCAACCACCTGAATTTCTATTGGTCCATGATAGTGGCCCTGATCATCGCAAACATTTTCTCTTTAGGGTAAATATGAATTTCTGCACTAATTTTACATGTTTATTAATGTGATGACTTAAAGAGGGTGAGGGGTAAACACGATCACAGGATTAAGAAGCTGTTCGTGGGTGGGGGTTTGTTATTTGTAGTTAAGTGGTGGGGTTTTTAAACACTCAAGGGTGCTTTAATATGACTTATCAATGTCCTGTTTTTTTAAAAATTGGGAAAAAATGGGCAAAATCTAGTAAATAGTTTATTTTCTAGTTGAATGTGGGGAACTAATTTAATAATTTTATCAGTCTTTTTCTCAATTTGGAGATCTGCTCATAATTTGCAGTCCCTTTCCCAAATGATTTGCTTCTTCTGGGTTGAGATTATAATTTGACTTACATCGTATGGGTTTTATATTATTGTAAATTATTTTCTAGCATTTAGTAAAAAAATACAAAGCTAATAGATATTAAAGTTTGATGCTGTTCTTATTGTATGTTTTTCTTGAATAGGTATTGAGAAATGGAAGCCCTTACCAGCCCAATTGTATGTTTTTCTTGAATAGGTATTGATAAATGGAAGCGCTTACCAGCCCAGCTTTGCCAGCCCTAATAAGAAGCATGCTAAAGCCACAGCAGCTACTGTGGTTCTTCAAGCAATGGGCCTTGTACCAAAGGACCTCATGGCTAATGCCACTTGCTTCAGGAGTGCCTCACGTAGATAGATTGAGGTTTTATAATAATCATTTCAGATAATTTTACTCTGCATCACAATGTATTTCCTCTTTAATGTTGTAAATATTTGGCAATTTAAGACATTGTGTAAAAAGCAATCTGTAAAAACATCTCCAGGCTTTGATTTTTGTACCATGGAAATTGTATTTAACCATACAGGGTTTTGGTATGTTTATATTGTTTACCTTAGTGATGTATTTGTTTAAGTGGCTAACATCCAAACGATTGTTTGAAGGCATCAGTAATCTTCGGTGTGGAATGTTAAATAACGCTTTTATACTGTATTTTGTACTATGATGTAACTCCCCTTCCTTATGGCTAGGCTGCTGTAACACTTGCCTGTAATCAGTGAAGGGCTGTGCACCTTGTACTATTTCACAATGGGTTCTGCTGGACAGATACTGGGCCAGTGTTATTGAGGTAATCGAGCAAGATCTGTTCCACAGGGCTAATGCCACCATCTCCCCTCAAAATTTTGTAGAGGTTATAAAAAGAAAGTGGTATGTTGTGTGATGATCAGCACTAAGTCCTGCATTCCTGTTAAAGCCACTTGGGTCATAAGAAGGGAGTCAAAAATGAAGTCTGACTAGAATTCTATTGCAGAGGCCAAGTACATTTAGTATGGCATTGAGTTGTGATATAGTTTTACTTTGATGTGCATTTTGAATTTCAGCTACACCTAGATAGACGTAAAATGATAATTAAAATGCTGTAACCAACTTATCTAATAAAATTGGCAACCAGCCACTATTTTGTTGACTCTGAGAAAGTTAAAGTTTATGTTAATTTTTAGGGTCTGATAGAATATTTCATGTGTATTACGGTGGTATTCATATGCTATGTCTCTAAACTTTATTTTCAAAAGCTTAAGGCCCAAATACAAACTTCTCTGGAATAAATGTGGTGTTTTATTTTCTGGATTATAAAGTGAACAAATACTTAGATACTATTATTTCTTTACCCAATGCTTTTGATTTCTAAGCACTTTTATTTTTAAAAAGTGTGAATTATACAATCCCCACCTACACACGCACATGCACATTAAATACTACTTTGCCATGACAGCTCAGCATACTTCACAATTCTTAACACTATTCTATGTGGAATACAAAATGCCATTTTACCTGAATTAACATGCATTTAAAAAATTTTAGTATATGTGAAAATAAAAATTATAAATCAGTAGGAAAAATATTAAGGTAGAAGCATCAGCAGTCACCTAGGTCAGTAGAGATGTCTGCATTTTATTTTCTACCTTTATAAAACAAGAACCTACTAACAGTCTTAGGGTAAATAGTAAAGTAACATTTTTGCCCTGATGCCTTTGTCACAAGGCCACGAGATAACTGCTGTGTGTTTAGTCTCAATTTCCTGTTTGCAAGGAAACATTAATTCAGTTTTCTACTCACTATACAATTAGGTTGTGGGGATATAGACACCTCATTTGAGTGATCTGAGTTTTTCATCTTTATATCTAAAAACTAACCTGAAAATAGTAAAAGCAGAAAACACCGATTTAAAATGCTACTGTAATAAAAATATTTATAAACATTTCAGTATTTTAAAGTATATTCCTTTAACTTCAAGAATCTTGAATTTCCTTGCTAGAAGGCTTTTTTCCTCAAAGATTCCTTTTACGCTTACTTTGGTGTTCAGGATCTCCAATTATAAATGTAGTCTCTCATCACCACATTCCGTAAAGATGATTTCCCAAGTAACGGTATTTCACTAAGTTGCGCCAGAGTCTTAGGGTGCAAACCACAGTTAGTAAGCTCCTTACGAACAACCTCCTGTGGAAATTTGTATAAAAGTCAGTGAAAAGCATATTAGTCTTGAAACACACGAGTTTTAAATAATTACTATGGAGACTGACAAATAAATGGCTCATTTATGTGATTCATCCTATCAACAGAAGACATAAGAATTTTTGTAGTGACAAAATCCCAAAATATTAATGGTTATTTTTATAAGTCTAGCCAACTGAAATGCATGAGACAATTTTAAAGGTCTTAACTCTAAAAATCTAATTATATTCAAAATCAAAGGCAAATATGGTTAAATACTTAACAGTGAATCATGTTTCCCTAAAACTATAAAGGAATCAGGTACTACTGAGTTTTGGATCCAAGAGGACAATGAAAATAAAATTTCCCCTTTCAGTAATGGGAAGTTCCTTAGTCACTGTTAAAATCGTACTTGGACTGACGCCAGGCGCCTTGGCTCAAACCTATAATCCCAACACTTTGGGAGGCCAAGGTGGCAGATCACCTGAAGTCAGAAGTTCAAGACCAGCCTGGCCAACATGGTGAAACTCCCCCTCCGTCTCTACTAAAAATACAAAAAATTGCTGGATATGGTGGCACATGCCTGTAATCCCAGCTACATGGGAGACTGAGGCAGAAGAACTGCTTGAACCCAGGTGGCTGAGGTTGCAGTGAGCCAAGATCGGGCTGCTGCACTCCAGCCTGGGCAACAGAGCAAGACTCCGTCTCAAAAAAAGAAAAAATCTGTACTTGGACTCAATTCATGAAAGTTAATTCAACAATTTATGGACATTATTCCTTCCTCTAGTAATTCATAATTGATTTAAGTAAGTTTAATTACTTGAAACACAAAAGTGACTCAGCATAAATGACTCACTTCCTTCCAGCTAGTTTGAGGAAACTACAACGAAAACAGTCTGCTCATAGATGTCTACTTACTGTATTAAGTACTTTGTCCACTGGCAGGCAGATGTTAAATACAGCAGTTGGTTCATGTGGATATAGTAGCGCAGAGAAAGACCCACTCTGTGAAGATTTGAGCAGCATGGTCAGTGAATGCAGGCAATGAGGCATGATAGGACCTGTAATCTCCAAACTAAATTGGTCTCTGTATCCAGAAAGAGCTTGTGTCTTCACATTTACACTTCGTGCCTTCATGAAAATTTAAAGAAAAGGAAAATGATGATCTTTCAACCTTTTTTCTAGCTAAAAATGTGTTCAATACGTTTCCATTTGGGGTTTCCCCTCTTTAACCATTATGCAACAAAAGTATTTCCCAAGACACCAAAACAATGTTAATGCGAGTAAAAATACTTGGCAAATTTTCAGCATCCTCTCCATATTATCAGATTTTTCAGTTGAAGTATATTCCAGAGAATACCATTTTTTAATATAGTATTTTATCTGATTTAGTAATACGCTGTCAATGCAGACTACCGGAAAAACAAAAATTTAAAATCCATTCAATTCTATTGCTAACATTTAGCATGTATATTGTATTTACATTTAAAATTTGACTTTTACCTATATCCACCCCAGTTTTTGAGATCTGCTATAATTTAACATTCTTGGGCATGTCCTTTCACTAGTGAAATCAAAATGGAATCAAGCAACTATTTCTTAAGTGGCAAAAAAGGAAATTAACACCACAATGCTTTTGTTCCCAATTACTTTATTGCCAACTGTTACTTTTTTCAGTAAGAAAATTTTTGGCCAGGCATGGTGGCTCATGCTTTTAGTAATCCCAGCACTTTGGGAGGCCAAAGCAGGAGGATCGCTTGAGCCTAGGAGTTCCAGACCAGCCTGAGTAACACAGTAAGACCCCATCTCTACAAAAACTTAAAAGTTAGGACAGGCGTGGTGGTTCAAGCCTGTAATCACAGCTCTTTGGGAGGCCAAGGTGGGTGGATCACTTGAGGTTAAAAGTTCAATACCAACCTGGCCAACATGGTGAAACCTCATCTCTACTAAAAATACAAAAAAAAACAATTAGCCAGGCATGGTGGCGTGCGCCTGTAATCCCAGCTACTCAGGAGGCTGACGCAGGAGAATCACTTGAACCCAGGAGGCAGAGGCTGCAGTCTGCCGACATCATGCCACTACACTCCAGCCTAAGTGACAGAGTGGACAAAAAAAAAAAAAAAAAATTAGCAAGGCATGGTGGTAAGCACCTGTGGTCCCAGCTACTTGAGAGGCTGAGGTAGAAATGTCTCTTGAACCCAGATGGTTGAGGTTGCAGTGAATTGTGCCATTGCACTCCAGCAAGACCTTGTCTCCCCAACCAAAAAAACACATTCATATAATTTAAAAAGAGGCCAGGTGCAGTGGCTCACATCTGTAATCCCAACACTTTTGGGAGACCGAGGTGGGTGGATCACTTGAGGTCAGGAGTTGAAGACCAGCCTGGTCAACATGGTGAAACCCCATCTCTACTAAAAATACAAAAATTAGCTGGTTGTGGTGGTACCTGCCTGTAATTCCAGCTATTTGGGAGGCTGAGGCAGGAGAATCCCTTGAAGCTGGGAGTCAGAGGTTGCAGTGAGTCGAGATTGCACCACTGCACTCCAGCCTGCTGACAGAGCGAGACTCCCTCTCCAAAAACAAACAAGAAAAAACAAAACAAAAAGCTGGGTGTGGTGTGTGCCTATAACCCCAGCTACTCAGGAGGCTGAGGCACGGCACAAGAATCATTTGAACAGGGGAAGCAGAGGTTGCACTGAGCTGAGATTACCCCACTACATTCTGTCTAGCTAGGATAGCAGAACAAGACTCCATTAAAAAAAAAAAAGATTTTATATAATTTATATATTTTCACATAATTTCTTTGATGTAACTGTCTTATGTCAAAGTTTTTTTGTTTTCTTAATGGGAGGAAAGCAAAAGCAAAATATGTACCAAGTAAAAATGCTAGAAGTTTTTTTTTTTAATCAAGAATTTATCCTATCAAACAAAGTAAAGTACTTCTTAAAAGCCAGGTTATGGAGATTTTTATTACCTTAAGCATTTGCATTGTGGCACCTCGGAAAGCAACAGGAGATAAAAGGGTTGGCGGAAGTCCTGCCTGTGGACCTGAGGTAGCAACTAAACTCTTACAGTTGATCAAAAAATTGAGCAATGTAAAGGTGTTGATTCCTTTCACCAACGCAACAGACTCAGGTCTGTGATCCATTTGTACTTCATGTTTCTCTTTACGACTGAAGATGACAATCAAGGAAATTGCAAAAGCAAATCCCACCTACTGTGGAAAGCAGTTATCTCGATTCTGAATCACCTGAGAGCCCTTTTCTCCATAATGAAATGGAAATACTCTTGCTACCTCTCTTTACTCAATCATTAAGGCATATATTTCAATCAAAATGTTAATCTAAATTTGCTACAAACTGACACCTAAACATAATTTCTTCTCTAGTCAAAACACACCTATTCTCCCACAATCACAATTGAACGTTTTGATTAAAAAAGGTTTCATAGTTCACCATTTACTGATACTCAGGGGCTTGTTATTAAATATTACAATGGAAAATTAGTTTTAATATAATCTGAAGATAATTTAAGATTATAGTCACATAAAACTGCCAATGTTAAACTTCTCACTAACGTCATTCAATGAAAATTAATTCTAGTTAACAGCAACTGAAAGGATACAGCTTGATAGAAAGTATGTCTGGCTTTTTAATTTCATCTTGCACTCCCATCTCTTCCAGCCAGGAAAAACTTTCCTCTTCGTCCTCATCACTGATGACTTGCTCCCTAGGAAATTGCTGTAGTTAGAGTCTCTATTTCACAAAGCTACTCCTGTACAAATCTATTTCATGGGTCTGTAAGTCACTGGATGACATAAAAAGTTATTTTAATCACATACTCCCCATATCCCAAGCTTGTTTCAGATGCTGTCTCCTTTTTATGGCCATTTTCTTTTATTAAAGGCAGAGAAAATTCAATACCTATATGAGGAAAAAAAAATGTAACTGAGTTTTCATTAAAAGTATTTAACAGGCATGCTGTACTTTTCGAGTGTACAAAATATGAAACGTGAGTTTTTACAAATGATCTATTAAGGCAGTAGTTTTCAAACTTTCTTGACACAGTACATACACACATAAAAACATATCTCCTTGAAAGAGGTTTGGGAAACAACACATACATGTAATACTCTTTCATAAATTATATTGTATTCTAGTTCACTTTTTGAAAAAGTAATGAGTGGGTCCACTAAATAGATTTCATGATCCACTAATGGGTTGACTCAGTTTGAAAATTATGTTATTAAAGGAGTAGCTGGTACTATAGAAGAATTTCTAGAAGAGTGTATATAGTGACTATCTGGCCCAATATATGTTTTATTTTAGAGATCAAAGAAGGGAAAACTATGTATAAGGAACAGTTTAAATCAGGTGTCCCCAATCCCAGGACTGTGGATTGGTGCTGGCCTGTAGCCTGTTAGAAACTGGTCTGCACAGCAGGTGAGCGACTGGCGATGGATCATTACTGCCTGAGTTCCACCTCCTGTCACATCAGTGGTTGCATTAGATTCTCACAGGGGTGCAAACTCTATTCTGCGCATGTGAGACATCTAGGTTGTGCATTCCTTAGGAGAATGATGGTCTGATGTGGAACAGTTTCATCCCGACACCATCCTCCCCTCACCCATGAAACTGGTCCCTAGTGCCAAAAAGTTTGGGGACTGCTGGATTAAATAATTGTGGGGGAGAGGGAGGGAACCAGAAATAAATCACATGTTTCTTAGTGTTGCTAACCAACTGGTAAAAGGCATTTTAAATTTAAATAGCTTTTAGGCTAAAATAGGGTTACTATATACTACAGTATCCTTATTTTAAACCTAAACTTTACCTTCATTTCTCATAGCTTCTCTTAAACCTCGAGTTGTAGGAGATATAAGAGCTGTGATTAAGTCATTTCCAGCTAATCCTGCTGCTCGGAACAGGACCGTAAACTGATAGGTGCAAACGTAGAAATAGGGGCAAAGTTTTGTCTTCAGCAGATTATATAGAGAAGTAAAGCTCACAGACCTATGAAGTAAAAAAATTTTCTTTAGGTATTATTAAACATTTAATGCAATGTTTGTAATTTAATTCTGTATAATCTAGTTTGAGACCTGTTTTAAAGCACAACACAAATATTTTAGATACTGGTCTGAATTTTTGTGGTTACATATGACTTAGCTTTAAAGGACTGAAAATGGTTATAGGGACTTGCTGATGATTTCTCAATACTTTAACTAACAGTGTATACGACTTAAACAGTTATTTTTTCTTTAAACAAAACTTAACTGAGAATTACTTGCTGACTTTCTCTAAGCCGCTGATAAGAAAGGAAGCAGACACTGACAAGAAATAGCATTAAAGAATTAGGTCTGTCTGTATATATTTAACAAACACTTATATACATTCTACAACTGCGTAAAGAATGAGTAGCAGCTTAAAAAAAAAGTAAACAGTTTAAATGTTAATAGGTTCAGATAAAATTCACAAGGACACAGATATCCTTCTGCCATTAATCTATCCAGTCACAAATATGATAAACAGAGAATACCGCTAAAATGAAAATTCACTATTGAATTACACAGGCTTTTCTTACTAATCTTACCAGTCACTCATTAAAACATGCTGCAGGGTTGCATCATTTGACCAAGGACTTGTCTTTCCAGTCATTTTTCTATCAGCTCCAATACGAGGGAACAGTGGTAGCCAAGGCAAAGCAGGGTGGAGCCAATAGACAAGGCTCTGCTGGAAGGTACAACGGAGCTCAGTGGAGAGTTTGGGATCCTAAAATCCAGAGGTGACAGTGGGCAGTTTTTGCCCCTTGAGAAATATAGAATTTCATTAAAGATACACTGAATAGCTAAACACTTAGGTCTAAGGATCTTTATTGTTTACTACAGAAACGCATTAGTAACTGTTACAGGAACTAAAACATAGTTTATCTTTATTTGGGCCAGATGTAATGTTAAACCATATTATAGAGCATTTAAACACAGATGGGAACATGTGCCTGTCTCTACCACCCTTAAGGACAATGACTACCTTTTTTATCATTAGGAGTAGGGGTGGGCATGTGTGTGTAGGTAACACTATGTCCAACCCTCTCTCCAAAATGCCGTTTTAAAAGTAGTCAGCAAACACTAATACAGCAAATCACAAATCATCCTAATCTATTTATTGAAAAGATGTATATACCAAGACCTCTTTCAGGATAATCCTTTTTAACCTAGTTTGAGATTGAGATTTAAAAAAATAGATTTTAAGACAGTCTCACTGTGTCACCAAGGCTAAAGTACAGTGGCGCAATCAGCTCATGCAGCCTTGACCTCCCAGGCTTAAATGATCCTCCCAACTCAGCCTCTCAAGTAGCTGGAACTACAGGCACCCACTGCCATGCTCAGCTAATTTAATTGTAGAGATGGGGTCTCACTACATTGCTCATGCTGGTCTCAGGTAATCCTCCCACCTCACTCTCCCAAAGTGCTGAGATTACAGGTGTGGGCTATTGTGCCCAGCTTCCTAGTTTGAGTTGATGCTTTAAAATAATCAAAATGTATTTCTCTAAAACCATTCTAGAACTCACAAACTCCACTAAATTTATAAAAGACCATTACGCAGGTAAGAAAATCGGTAAATCCATCAGTCCTTGCACTCCCACCCAATTGCTTTCCATTTCTTTGTATTTCTTTCTCAAAAAGCCATACCAAAAAATAAGTAATTATTGCCTGCAACACTGATTAATTTGCAGGACAAGTCTCTAAATTTATGAGCTGTTACTCAATCTGACTTAAAAAAAAAAAAAGTATGAAAGCACCACAAGCACCATTTGGGAAAGACAGTATTTCCTAAGTCTTTGTATCTTTAAACGTCCAAAGAAAAACTTAATGGAAGGCAGTATCTCTGCTATTTTGCAAAGGAGAGCATTTCACACTTACTTTGTTATTTTAACACATAACTATTTTATTTCAGAATTACCTGTATACTTTTAGGCAATGTAACTTCTGTTGCCCTACAATGCTGGACAAGACCTTGAGCCTCTTCCTGTGCTTTCAAATGATCTGCCCAAGTAAAGGGTTCAGAAGAGGTGAAAAGGAGTCGGGTTTTAATACTCCAGTCCACAGGTAGCTCAGCACTTTTTGAGGATGGAATATCAGACTCGGAGAATGATACGCGTGGAGTCTTTACAAAACAAAGAATGCAAAAATTAGTCAAGTACCAAGAAAAAAACCTTTAACCTAAAGATTTTTATAAGCTAACATACTCATCACTGAAAAGTCTAAATTATTTAAGCTGTATAATACCATGAAAAATATATTACACACTGTAAAAAAAAGCCTGAAAGGAGTCACACTAAACTTTTAACAGTGGTTACCTGTGGGAAGCGGAAATTTGCTGCTTTGGGAGATGGGGGTGGAGGGCAGATTTTACTGTCTAGTTTATACAGTTCTTTATGGTAGTACAGATGCTTGCATTAAAGTAGAAATATTCCAAGTGGTTAAACATTTTCGATCTTTTAAACCTTTGAAACTGCATCCAGGGCTAACAAAGTCCATATTTAAGAAACATTTCCTGACTTCAAATGTTTCCCCTCAACCTGTCTGCTGTGCTTTCAGGTCAACATTCTCCACAATTCAAGGATTTTTTTTTTTTTTTTTTTTTTTTTTTGAGACAAGAGTTTCACTCCATCACCAGGCGCCAGGCTGGAGGGCAGTGGCGCGACTGGCTCACTGCAACATCCACCTCCCGGGTTCAAGCAATTCTCCTGCCTCAGTCTCCTGAGTAGCTGGGATTACAGGTGCGCGCCACAGCGCCCAGCTAATTTTTTTTGTATTTTTACTAAGACGGGGTTTCACCATGTTGGCCAGGATGGGCTCCATCTGTTGACCTCGTGATCCGCCCGCCTCAGCCTCCCAACGTGCTGGGATTACAGGCATGAACCACCGCGCCCGGCCCTTTTTTTTTTTTTTTTTAAATTGGGACAGAGTCTCGCTCTGTTGCCTAGGCTGGAGTGCAGTGGTCCGATTTCGGCTCATTGCCAACTTCTGTTGCTTGGGTTCAAGCGATTCTGGTGCCTCAGCCTCCAGAGTAACTAGGACTACAGGCATGCACACCACCACACCTGGCTAATTTTTTTGTATTTTTAGTAGAGATGGGGTTTCACAATGTTGGCCAGGCTGTTCTCGAACTCCTGATCACAGGTGATCCACCTGCCTCGGCCTCCCAAAGTGCTGGTTTTACAGGCATGAGCCACCGTGCCCCATCAAGGATTCTTTTATAACACAATAAAATATCAGAGAAGGGGGAACTATCTTTGACAGAACATAGCAAGGTCACTTATTTACAAGAGAAACTGGGTCTTGTGAACTCTTCTAGCCTGTTCCCATTAGAACAAACTGCATTTATCAAACTACACAGCACAACAGCAGCAGTTGGGGAATGAAAACGTGTGTGTGTGTTAGGGAAGGGGAGCAACGAGGTTCAGTGCTATGCCACAATCTGGGGAAGTGGGCCAGGACAGCTGGCTTTTGAGTGATAAGCTGGAGAAGTCAACTGACCAAAGAAGAGTGTTAAAAACTGTTAGAGGGTAAAAAACCCCCACGTCTATCAGACCTATTTTAGCGCCAGCTACCTTTACAGTTATCATCATTGTATCAAACCAACTCCTTTACCTTAGCTGATGCCGTATTTTCATCCCCGGTAGAGATGATCAAGCCTCTCTGTAAAATTACTTTCTAAGCAAAATGCTTCTGAGAAGTATAAATTTATTTTAAAAAAAAGACTCAAATCCTAGCTAAGAAAAAAAAAGTTTATACAAACATTCTAACGATATTTAAAAAGTATTACCTGGGGTAATTCAGTAACAGTTGTTCTTTCAGGAAACTTCTCTTCCCATAGCACATCATTTTCTTGATTAGAATCTAAAAACTGAGGTTAAAAATATTGTCCTTTTAAAATGTAAAGGATGCTGAAGTTTGCGTTAAATACGTACGGAGCCTCACCTGGCATACACGTTTCTCAATAAATGCAAGAGCACCCAAACTCGCACGCACCCCATCCAAGCTATGAGTTTCACTTCAGTTTTGTGTCTGAACTTTAGTAGCAAAATTGAGGGGAACAAGAGACGGTTTTTCACACCGAAAGATCCAAAAGGCTTAGGGTAAGACAAATGCTAGTGAATTCTGCCCCCACGAATCCTCAACATTCCCCAATCCCCAGAATAATGTGGAGTGCGTGAGAGGAGGGAGGCCCTGAATCACGGGGGAAGCTCGTCACCTGTCCCATCAACAGCGTCCTTACAAGATGGGGGCTCTCAGGGTTTTTCGAGCTTTCTTCCAACGCACCTCTAAGTCCCCTCCAAGAGGCTCCGCGCTGCCCTCCGGCGCCCCTCACTTTCCTCGGGAACGCGTCCGGTGGACACAGCCCGCAGCGGGGCAGGCGGGCGCGCGCTCTTCCCACAAACCGGGCCTTGCGGGAGCCGCGGCTCCCAGCGCAGGCACCCCGAGGCTACGGACGGCCGAAGTCTTCGCGCCCATTTCCTTGCCTCGAAGGCGAGGACTTTCCATCCCCGATTCACAGCTGGCTCAACCCAAGAAAGACAAGAGACCGTCAGCGGCCAGGCTCCGAGACACTCACCCGGCCCGGCGCCTCCGGCTGGTCGCGGGCAGGCCCGTCGGGGGGCTCCGCGGCGACCTGCGGTCGGTTGTCCAGGCGGGCGAAGGGGTTCCTCCGGGCCGCTGCCGGGCCGCCGCCACCTCTGCCCCCAGCGGCAGGGAAAGGGCGAAGGGCCAGTCCGGCCGCCAGGGCGGCTCGGCGGGCTGCCGGCTCCGGCAGCTCATGGGGCGGGGAGGCAGCAGCCCCACGGCTCCGGGCCCTTTTCCGTCGGAGCCGCACTACCTCCGGCGGCTTTTGGAAGCCCGGTAAGTAGCCGGGCACGGAAAGGGCCATGACGAGCGGCGGCTGAGTACTGCTGGCCGCCCCGCAGAGACTTCCCGCGCGCGCCGGGCCCGCCCCCGACGTGGCGCCGCGCCGAGGTCCGGCCCCCGACGCGGCCCCGCCCCCACGGGTTCTTAGCAGAGCATGCGCGGCGGCAGCCTGCGAGACCCGCTACGCAGCCGCGTGGCCGCCACCACCCACTGGCCCAGCGGTGACCCTGCCCTGGCGTTCCTCCAGGGTCCTCGGCCAAAGTCCAGTCGCCAGGTTCAGCGACGCTTCTGGAAAGCGTGCAATCCAGGGCGCCGATGTGTACTACCCTGTGGGGCAACGAAATAGCTGAACTCTAAATAAGCCCGCAGCTGGGATGTGATCAGCCCGGGGTTTGGAGGGCTGAAAAGGGAACAAACTTGAGCTGCGGTGATAGGCTGCTGCTTCCAGAAACTTGAGAGAGGGGCAGCGGCTACTGCTCTCAAGCGGCGAGGAGAGGGCACTAGGTCACCCCTCCTCAACTCCCAAATACAGAACTCAGGTAAGACCTCAGCACGCTTCCTGTACCAGCGCGGCCTCCCGACAACCCTCCCTTCCCGGTTTCCAGTGACTGGTCATCTCAGCCTTCCAGGCAGCTGCCTCTGGCAAGTTAATGTGATCCTCTTCTTTGATCCTGGGGAAAGCCTGAGTGAATGAATATTTGACAACACAAAACTTAAGGGCTATGGGCTAGGTCCTTTAAGACTTCAAAATATACTCAAATTCTTAAATTATAACAGCAAAGACTTGTTAATGAAGGTGTTGAGAACGGAGCTGATACAAAATTAATACGTTATTTGGATAGTTTAGCAAAGGCCTGCAACAGCTTTATCAATAGAGTAGTGTGGCTTTTGCTGATAGCGGCGGTTTTCTTCATGGAAGGAATTTTATCGCAGGGGCAAAATATATAGAAACAATGAAAAGGTTTTTAGAAAATTCCCTTAAGATGTTAATTAAAGAATTATCTTGATCATTTACACAACAATTTTTCAAATACTTTTCAATGTGTCAACTGAGCATCTTGTCCTAACAGGGGAAACGTGCTTAAAAATGGAACTTGCTTTTATCTTCCTTGGATTTCTCAACAATTTCCAAAGAAAATTCTGGCTTCAAATACTGGAATATGTTCATCCAACTGAGGTCTGAGAAAGAAGAAAATTAAAACTGAACAACTTGCTTTTTTCTTCCTTGATTTTTCTGAACAGCTTCCATGGAAACTTTTGCCTCATACAGTGGAATGGGTTCATCCAACTGAGGTCTGAGAAAGAATGAAATTAGAAATGTCAGGTCTAGTTAAAGATGCAGAACAAACAGGATGGCATATGACAATTGCTAGTGCTTAAATCTGTTAATATTATTTATTTAATTTTTTGAGACAGTCTGGCTCTGTCACCCAGGCTGGAGTGAAGTGGCACAATCTCAGCTCATTGCAACCTCTGCCTCCCAGGTTCAAACGATTCTTATACTTCAGCCTCCTGAGTAGCTGGAATTACTCAGAGGCTGAAGTATGAGAATCAAGCTGATATAAAAATCAGCTAATTTTTATATTTTTAGTAGCGATGGGTTTCACCATGTTGGCCAGGCTAGTCTAGAACTCCTGGCCTCAAGTGATCTGACCGCCTTGACATCCCAAAGTGCTGGGATTACAGGTGTAACCCACACTGAACCCAGCCTCAAATCTATTACTTTAAGTAATTCAAACAAATTTGTCAATTAATATTTCCAAGTTAAATGTAGTTATTAAGAAAAAAATACTCCCTCTTTTTTTTTGGGGGGGGCGGACAGAGCTTCACCCTGTTGTCCAGGCTGGAATGTAATGGCATCTCGGCTCACTGCAACCTCCACCTCCTGGGTTCAAGCAGTTCTCCTGCCTCAGCCTCCCCAGTAGCCAGGATTACAGGTGTTTGCCACCATGGTCAGCTAATTTTTATATTTTTAGTAGAGACAGGGTTTTGCCATGTTGGCCAGGCTGGTCTCGAACTCCTGACCTTAGGTGATCCACCTGCTTCAGCCTCCCAAAGTGCTGGGGTTACAGGCATGAGCCACCGTGCCCGGCTTACTCCCTCTTTTATAAGTGATAAACAGATTCAACTTTAAACAAATATACCATGCTTTTCTCTCCTTCAAGCTATTGGTTATTTCAAGTTGCTTTGGAACGGGCAATGAGGAAAAGCAAAGGGTAAGGTACACTATGGAATGGAGTGAGGAAAACTCACAAGCCACTTCTTTCTCTGGGAATACTTACTGATGTGCCACCAGATATACTTTGATAAGTATTAAAGTGCAGCTATTTATCTAAATGAAATATAAGGTCAGTGCAAAAGTAATTGCAATTGCTTCAATGGGAAAAACTGCAATTATGTTTGCACCAACCTAATAATAAAATATGGAGGCAATAGATATATGGCGAGAGCTAAAACAAAATTGGAACTGACTGCCTTGGCTCCTTGAAACTAGAACAATGCTTTGGTTACTTCAGCGTACCTGAAAACACCAGCTGATAACTTCTCCATCACATCCTTTAAGATACGTAGCTGGCAGGATTGTTAAGGTGGCAACGTAAAGGAGAGAGAATTAAATAAAACCATTTAATAAGCAGAAGCTGCCAGGCAGGCCACTTGCTTTTTTTTTCCAAGTTTTGCACTCTCAAGAGATTCAAAATGTTAAGTTAGAGAAATTCTGTAGGCCGTCAAGTTTAGCTCTACAACAGGGAAATGATTTGAGAGCTGGTGGTGTAATAGAGCCTAAATTTCCAAGGACAAGTAACAAGAGCAGCAAGTCAAGCCTGGTGCTTAAGTGCTCACCACCATGTCCCAATAGATGGGAATGAAATAGTGTCTAGTTTTCATTTCTGTACTATGTATGGAATTTTTAGTTAAAAACAATTTTAGCACTTATAAATTTTAATTTAAATATATGTTTGTTTACTAGCTGGTTGGTAAGAGGCTCAAAATTTGTTTGCAGAAGCCAGTAAACTATGT
>NW_016107356.1:3789221-3796503 GCF_001604975.1 Cebus imitator
AGCTGGGATTACAGGCATGCACCACCACACCTGGCTAATTTTGTAATTTTAGTAGAGACAGGGTTTCTTGTTGGTCAGGCTGGCCTTGAACTCCTAACCCTAGGTGATCCACCCACCTTGGTCTCTCAAAGTGCTGGGATTACAGGCATGAGCCATGGTGCCTGGCCTGGACATATACCTTTTAAAAGAATGAAATTAATTAAAAATGCTTTTAGAAAGTTAAATCTAATTTTAAGATTTAACAGGAAATATTTAATCAGAAATAACTTTAAACTCATACATTCACTACATGAAGGGGTATTGAAATCTACTCCTTAAAACTCAATACATGCAGTATACTAATTACATAACTATTTTAAAGCTCTGAATAAAGTCTGTCATTGCTCCCAGAGGGAACTGGCCTTTATACATATGACACATCTATGTTAGACATATTCAAGATATATAAAGTATGATATTCAGTAGAGACAAATATAAGGCTATGTAAATCTTTCTTTAGACACACACATATGCTGTATCAAGCAATGATAATATATTTTTTATCCAATACATTAAAATGTTTACCAAGTGCTGCTGCCTCTAAACCAGTCTTAGAAATAAAAGGAATTCTTAAGTTGACTCTAAGGAGGTTTAGACCTTTCTTTTTGAAATTGTTTGCATATTCCAATCTTTTTATTTTTTCTCAACTGGAATAATTTGGCTTCAATCACACCAAACTTATCTCTGAATGACTTTTGTTTCAAAAAGTCAAACCCATCTTCATTTGATAAAGATTTCCTAGCATTGATATTTATAAAACAGTCCACAAACTCTTTTAGATAAGTATTCTGAAATGTTCTGCACAATGGCACCATCATAGGAGTAAGTGTGCAACCTTTCAAGGCGATGTGTAATTTCCCTCACAGCAGGTTAAAAACAAAATCTTCCACATATCCTTATGGCTTATCTCCTATTCAGAAAGGAGAGAGACTGCCTGAGTGTGATTCTTGTTCCACCACTTGCTGCGTCCTTGAGTCTATATCAACATCTCTATGCTTCTGTTTCTTCGCCTGTGAAATGGGGATAACAGTAGTACTTATATCTCAAAAGGTTGTTTAAATTAATACTTGCAAGGCACTTGGAACACACAAGGAAACTTAACTGCTGTTGTTATTTCCTATTCTTGTAATGCAAGAACTTGATACAGTACAAAGTTTCAAGCCAGAAACTCAATCAGTCAATAAAAAGGATATAAAGATATTTTCCCTGTTGTACATTTGACAAATTCCAAACTTCATCATTCAGGAAAGCTACCGTTGCTCCCTTGAGGAAAAGGCAATGGCTATCTGGAGGATCCAACTTGGAGAGAATAAAACAAAGACTAATTAGTTATTGTGAGTTTAACAGCAGAAGGATAATTGGTATCTTGAGCCAGAAAAACTTCTACACAAATTAAATGATGTCCAAATCACAAAAATATGCACATGAACTTTAATAACATGTAAATGATAATATTTTCTTTTCTATTTCATGTTCCAAAACAGTGAAACAGCAAGGTGATAAGTACATGGCAGATGCAAGGCTAATCTAGAATCCTGGTGATGAAGTGGAAAGGGTGTATGTGTGCCTTTTCTGGCAATCTTCATGAGGGTATTGGAAAATCAATGAAGACTGGTATATGAGAATTATGGTATACATATCAGCCATCATGTAAATATTTAATTAGAATGCTGAAAAATATAACCTTGAGAGATAACATACATAAACATATATAGTAATTCCAGTTTGAATAATTAGGAAGTTGTGATAATTTTATACAGAAATACTTTGCTAAGTATATTTTACTGAGAAAAAAATGCTATCTGAAATACTATTAAAAATTTGTAAGTTACTATGTCTAAATCACTAAATAAAATTATATTCCAGTGTCGTTGAAAGGATCTCTGTACTAGGCAGTGTTTCAATATTCTGGGCAACATGTTGCTAAAGTAAAAAAAGCTAATTTCTTTTTGATATAAAATATGGAAAAAGCTAAATTTCTTTATTTTTATTTTATTTATTTATTTTGAGACAGAGTTTCACTCTGTTGCCAGGTGCCAGGTTGGAGTGCAGTGGCACGATCTCAGCTCAGTGCAACTTCCGCCTCCCAGGTTCAAGCAGTTCTCCTGCCTCAGCCTCCTGAGTAGCTGGGACTACAGGCGCACACCACCCCGCCCAGCTAATTATTTTGCATTTTTAGTACAGGCGGGGTTTCACCATGTTGGCAAGGATGGTCTTGATCTCTTGATCTCATGATCCGCCCGCCTCGGCCTCCCAAAGTGCTGGGATTACAGGCGTGAGCCACTGTGCCCAGCCTAAATTTCTTTATGATTCAGATTTTTTTCTTTATTTTTTTGAGACAGAGTTTTGCTCTGTCACCTAGGCTGGTGTGCAGTGGTGCAATCTCAGCTCACTACAACGTCTGCCTCCTGGGTTCAGGTAATTCTTGTGCCTCAGCCCTCAGCCTCCTGAGGACCTGGGAATATAAGCTTGCACCACTATGCCTAGTTAATTTTTCTATTTTTTGTAGAGATGGGGTTTCACCATATTGGCCAGACTGGGCTTGAAGTCCTGGCCCCAGGTGATCTGCCTACCTCGGCCTCCCAAAGTGCTGGGATTACAGGCACGAGCCACCATCCCTGGCCCAGATTTTATACTAATTTAGTCATACCTTGCCTCAAATAACTTAGGCATCATTGTTTGTTAATTACACCCCTTTGGGGTAATACTAATGCTTTATGGATTCTGATAATACCTGAAGGTTTTCTTCTGTTGTTATCCAATGGCCTCCAACACCAAGAAGTGTGATGATATCATGTTTATGTGGTAGTAGTTGTAATTTTACATCTGGTTCATCATCTTTACTATACAATCTCACTTGCAAGGGAATAGTTAAAAAGAAAAAACAAGAGAGAAAGAAGAAATATATTTTATAATAATCTGACAAAAATTTATTCTTCAAACAAGTTCTTATTTATTTAGAGACAGTCTTACTATGTTGCTCAGGCTGGCCTGAACTCCAGCAATCTGCTTGCCTCAGCCTC
Source organism: Cebus imitator (assembly GCF_001604975.1). NCBI lineage: Eukaryota > Metazoa > Chordata > Mammalia > Primates > Cebidae > Cebus > Cebus imitator. The sequence goes on from NW_016107356.1 coordinate 3,792,284, forward strand.
ATGAGTAGCTGGAACTACAGGGGCAGGCTACTGTGTCCAACACTCTCTTTACTTTTTCATTTTATTTTTTTTGAGATGAAGTCTCACTCTGTTGCTCAGGCTGGAGTGCAGGGGTGCAACCTCAGGTTCAAGCGACTCTCCTGCCTCAGCCTCCTGAGTAGCTGGTACTATAGGCATGTGCCACCACACCTGGCTAATTTTTTATATTCTTAGTAGAGACAGAGTTTCACCGTGTTAGGATCTCGATCTCCTGACCTTGTGATCCGCCTGCCTCGGCCTCCCAAAGTGTTGGGATTATAGGCTTGAGCCACTGTGCCTGGCCTCTCTTTATTTTTTAATGTAGGAATGAAGAAAGATTTTTCTCAAAAAAGGCAACACGCAATGTATTCTGATACCTTAAAATCTACTTGGTTGCATCAAATGAATCATAAAATTTATTCTACATTTAACAATTTATTGTAAATCTATTTATTATAGAAATAAATAAAAATAAAAAGTCTATCTTCATTTGAAAACCAGGCAAGGTAATGTAACACATAACCAAATCTGATAATTAACATTGGTAGCTTACTATAGTGAGATGAGTTGATTCCCGATTAAAAAACTCATAGACTCAAGACCGTCTTAATTACTGAAATGTCCATGTGAAAAAATGATGCAAAAAAGTATGTATTTACTTCCACAGACAGATTTTCCAGAACTATTTTCAAATCTTAGAAAATACTGGTTTAAAAAAGCACATGATAGTCATAACCATATTCATCCATGCTTCTCACATTAGAAGATAAATCCTACTAAAGTATAAATAGAAGCACTTTGCATGCCTGTGGCTTGTGAAACCTATCCTTTAGGAGTCATGCTATTACTTAAGTGTGTTCAGAGTAAGTGATAAATAGATACTGGGTAAACTAAAAACATTCAAGAAAAGTGAAACTGGAACTTGGGTATTTTCCAAATAAAGACTGCGGAAATGAACTGTCCAGTAGAGGGCAGCCACACAGCAGATGGGACTGAAAAGGCATCGCAATGATGATGTGTTATCTGGGAACCACTGAGGAGATGATTTTTTTTTATATCTTTTTTTTTTTTTTTGAGACAGACTCTCGCTCGGTTGGAGGCTGGAGTGCCGTGGTGGGATCTTGGCTCACTGCAACCTCTGCCTCCCCTTTTCAAGCGATTCTGCTGCTTCAGCCTCCCAAGTAGCTGGGACTACAGATGTACACCACCTCAGCCACCTAATTTTTGTATTTTTAGTAGACACGGAGTTTCACCATGTTGGCCAGGATGATCTTGATCTCCTGACCTTGTGATCTGCCTGCCTTGGCCTCCCAAAGTGCTGGGATTATAGGCGTGAGCCACCATACCCGGCCTAGGAGGTCATGTTTCTAGATTTCTTGTAGCGATATGTCATTCACGACTCTAATGTCTATACCAAGCTTGTCCAACCTGCAGCCTGCCCACGATGGCTTTAAATGAGACCCAACACAAATTTGTAAACTTTCTTAAAACAGTATAAGACATTTTTGAGATTTTTTTTTTAAGGTCATCAGATATCATTAGTGTATTTTATGTGTGGCCTAAGATGACAATTCTTCCATTGTGGCCAGGGAAGTCAAAAAGGGGCACCCCTGGTCTACACTGGTAAAAGATAAGAATGTTCTCTCTTACACACAGTGCTTATAATGGTAATAACGTGAAGAAGTTCCAATTTCAATTAAAAAGTCTTTAGTTGGCCGGGCGCGGTGGCTCAAGCCTGTAATCCCAGCACTTTGGGAGGCCGAGGCGGGTGGATCACGAGGTCAAGAGATCGAGACCATCCTGGTCAACATGGTGAAACCCCGTCTCTACTAAAAATACAAAAAATTAGCTGGGCATGGTGGTGCGTGCCTGTAATCCCAGCTACTCAGGAGGCTGAGGCAGGAGAATTGCCTGAACCCAGGAGGCGGAGGTTGCGGTGAGCCGAGATCGTGCCATAGCACTCCAGCCTGGGTAACATGAGTGAAACTCTGTCTCAAAAAAAAAAAAAAAAAAAAAAAAGTCTTTAGTTAAAAACAAAACCCAAAAATATTTTTCTCTTAAATTCATCAAACTAAAAAAACTACACAGTCTACTAATTTCATAAGGTACCTACCTCCAGCATCTAGGACAATATCTACTCCCAGGCCACCTGTTTCTTCCAAACAGCTTTCAGCAACGTGAACTTTCCCATTAGATACATCAATCACTCGGGCTGTAAAGGACAGGAAATCAGGCAATTGTACTGTTCTCTATGTGATCAACACAAACAAATCAGGGAGAAAGAAAAAGAAAAGCAAATAAATATCTATTCTCTGAAATAAGCAATTTAAACAATTACTGAGTTTAAAGGGAAAAAGTCAATTTAAATTATACTTCTTCTCATCTAACCCAATATGGGATATAGCAGTCTAAATGAAGAGACTTGTATATTCAATAAAATTGAAATGTGGCCAGGCACGGTGGCTCACGCCTGTAATCCCAGCACTTTGGGAGGCTGAGGCAGGCGGATCACGAGGTCAAGAGATCGAGACCATCCTGGCCAACATGGTGAAACCCCGTCTCTACTAAAAAATACAAAAATTAGCTGGGGGTGGTGGCGCTCGCCTGTAGTCTCAGCTACTCGGGAGGCTGAAGCAGGAGAATTGCTTGAACCCAGGAGGCGGACATTGCAGTGAGCTGAGATTGCTCCACTGCACTCCAGCCTGGTGCCTGGCGAAACAGCGAGATTCTGTCTCAAAAAAAAAAAAAAAAATTAAAATGTGGCCGGGCCCGGTGGCTCACACCTGTAATCCCAGCACTTTGGGAGGCTGAGATGGATGGATCACAAGGTCAGGAGTTCAAGACCAGCCTGGCTACCATGCTGAAACCCTGTTTCTACTAAAAATACAAAAATTAGCTGGGCATGTTGATGCGTGCCTGTAATCCCAATTACTTAGGCTGAGGCAGGAGAACTGCTTGAACTGGGACCCAGGAGGCAGAGGTTGCAGTGAGCTGAGACTGTGCCACTGCACTCCAGTCTAGGCTACAGAGCGAGACTCCATTTAAAAAAAAAAAATAAAATAAAAATAAAATGTGAACATTTGTGGATAAGATTATCCAAGGCTGGTCTGTTGACACAGAGCACTATTCTCTACAGCTATAGGATATGTTGCCAGAATTAGGAATCTGAAAACACAGAGGTACATATATAATAAGACATAAACGGGAAGTTTTTTTTTTTTTTTTCAGACAGGGTCTCACTCCATTGCCCAGGATGGAGTACAGTGGCATGATCACAGCCCAATGTAGACTTGAACTCCTGAGTTCAAACAATCCTTCTGCCTTAGCCTACCAAGTAGCTAGGACTACAGGTACATGCCACCATGCCTGGCTAATTTTTTTATTTTTTGTAGAGACAGGGTCTTGCTATGTTGCCTAAGCTATTTTTGAACTCTTGGCCTCATGTGATCCTCTACCTTGACCTTCCAAAGCCCTGGGATTATAGGTGTGAGCCACCGTACCCAGCTAGATTAAGTAGTTTCTCAAGTATGTTCATATTTAATAGTCATTAAAGCTAAAAAGCATAAAAATATACAGATGATCCTTATCTTTACAATGGGCTACATCCCAATAAACCCACTGTAAGTCAAAAACACACTTAATACCCCAATAAACCCATCATACCATTAAAAAAAATCCTAAATCCAAACACTGTCAGCTGGAGACTGTATTTGTGAAATATGGTAATTATCTACTAGAGGCTGTTTCACCCTTTCTCAGTCATAGAAATCCCCCTCTCTTCTTACTCTCCCAAATGAAGAAAAATCTTAAAGCTAAGGAAAAGGAACATGATTTTTAACAGTCATTAAAAATTAAATTGATTTTAACTGGCTGCATTAAAGTATATTAGTAATATCATATTAATAGACTATAAATTATTGATAGAATTAAAAATAATTCTCAAAATTTTGAACTGGCAACTAATAAAATGTTTGATTTCCTTTCTGTATCTTTTAACACCTTCTTGTTGAAGAGCATTCCTCTTAGGGCTGCTTAAATTAGAGATATAGTTGAACAGAGTAATCTAGGATTTGGAAAGGAGGAAGGGAACAAAAGGAAAAGGGGACAAAGCAATCTAAGAAGGGCAAATTAACCAATAAGAAATTTTCCCTTTATTCATGCTTTTTTTTCATACCATCATGCCCCCCCCCCTTTTTTTTTTT
>NW_016107356.1:3797527-3803782 GCF_001604975.1 Cebus imitator
CGGGGTTTCACCATGTTGACCAGGATGGTCTCGATCTCTTGACCTCGTGATCCACCCGCCTCGGCCTCCCAAAGTGCTGGGATTACAGGCTTGAGCCACCGCGCCCGGCCTCTCATTCTGTTTTCAAATCTCTTCTTTTTCCTTTTCTCCTTCTTTCTCCAGCCCCTGTATTACCTTTCTTCTATTTCTTGGTTATCTCGGTCACAAGCATAATGTAACAATGGAAATAATGAGAGCTTTAATGTCAAGACAGGCCTGGGCTCAAATCTCATTCCAGTCCTTTACAAGGTACGTATCCTTGGACAAGCTAGCTCTCTGAGGCTTGTCTCTAGTTCTTCCACACCTTGCCTGCATCAGGTGTTTCTAAACTGCATCAAAGTTCACCTAATTCAAAGTTGAGTAAATTGCTGATAACAATGGGGCAAAGAGGAAAAAAACACTGAAAAATGTAAGTTTTAAAAAACAAATAATTGAAATTAAAACTATCACTTAAGTATATTTGGGCTGGGTATTGTGGCTCATGCCTGTAATTCTAGCACTTTGGGAGGTCGAGGTGGGTGCAATGAGCTCAGAAGTTTGAGACCAGCCTAGGCAACATGGCTAAACCTGTCTCTACAAAAAAATACAAAAAATTAGCCAGGTGTGATGGCATATGTCTGTAGTCCCAGCTACTCAGGAGGCTGAGATGGTAGGATCACCTGAGTCTGGCAAGGTCCATGCTGAGTGAGCCATGATTGTGCCACTGTATTCCAGCTGGGTGACAGAGTAAGGCCCTGTCTAAAAAAAAAAAAAAGTAAATTGGGAGATAGCACGCATATTCACTGCATTTTTAAACTGACTTTCATTTGGGATTTTATAAATTTTTTTTTTTTTTTAATATTATACAGAGATGAAGTCTTCCTATGTTGCTCAGGCTGGTCTCAAACACCTGGGCTCAAGTGATCCTCCCACCTTGGCCTTCCAAAGTGCTGGGATTATAGTCATAAGCCACTGCGTCTGGCCAGGGATTTTGTACTTGGTTTTCCAAGCACATTTTTAAAGGTGATTTTCCTTCAGAATTTTCTGTTTTAAAGTCTGTGCTGAGTAGTATTACCCACCTATGGGAGGTCTGAATCTTTCAAGGCACTGCTTATCTTCAAGGCTGCATGCTGTTGAAATCACTTTGGCTCCTCTATGATGTGCTAACTGAATAGCTATGGTACCAAATGCCTGTGTAGAAAAAAAATATGCAGTGGGTGTATGGTTTTAGGGCAGAGGCCATTTCTAATTGATTTCTTTAGATTATTTAATAAAGGACAATTCTTTAGTGTTACTTTAGTATATTTTAAAATGTTATCTAATAGGAAAAGAGCAAAGTTTTGGGCAAGTTTAGTAGGGGAAATGTTTGGGTGACTTTCACTTGCTGTCACCCAGTCTGACCACAGCACATAATTTCAAGGATGAAAAGCCACATTCAGACACATGGCCTCGCAAACAGAAAACTGGGTCTTGTTGATGTGATGGTCTAAGCTAATTGTGTAGTATTTATGGGAGTCCAGCTACCTCTCTTTGAAGATCAAAACACTTCAAAAGCTCCATCCTGTTCAGGCCTATGGGGTAAGTTCGGGGAAACACTACTATCCTGATGTTGGACATCAGGCTGAGGCCAATGCCGAAGACAGTTCTGCCTTTTCTTCTAAGAGAAGCAGGAAAAAAGCATTTTCATCACAAGCCAGTTAGAAAATAAAACTGTAAGTTCATTTCAAGTTTTTCTTAACATTTTTAGATTATAATATTTTCTGTATTCTTTTAGTGTCTTGAACTATTTTTAAATATATGTAATATGTTTAAATTAGGACATGTTGATCTTTGGTGTGATCCATCTATCTATAAAATGCCAATACTTGATCAACATAATTGTAAGGGTGGGAAATAGGCTACAAAACTGGTAGGGAGCTCTGGACAATGACTTCAAAGGCTCATGTGGTATCTTACTTTGTGTAACAAGAATGAATAAAAATGGATTGTCTGCTTTTTAATGTACCAGCAGATTCAAAGTAATAAACAAATCACACTAAATCTAAAGTTGATCGTCTATTGATAAAAGCTGCTTATTATAACAAAATAGGATGCTGGAATAAAAGTCAATTAATAACATACTGGCAAATAATTATATTAGCAAATGGATGGCTCATTGCTAAATTCCCTAAGTTTACTGTATGCTGCTTTCTTTCGTTCTTTCTTTTTTTCCAGACAGTCTTGCTCTGTTGCCAGGCTGGAGTGCAGTGGCACGATCTTGGCTCACTGCAACCTCTGCCTCCTAGGTTCAAGTGATTCTCCTGCCTCAGCCTCCTGAGTAGCTAGGATGACAGGTGCCTGCCACCACGCCCAGCTAACTTTTTGTATTTTTAGTACAGACGGGGTCTTGCCAGGATGGTCTCAATCTCCTGACCTCGTGATTCGCCCGCCTTGGCCTCCCAAAGTTCTGGGATTACAGGCCTGAGACACCATGCCTGGCTGTTGGTCTGTTTCTTAACAAAACCATTAGCACCTACACTTGCTCCATCCATTATCAGCACTGATTTCCCAGCAGAGAGATGAGAAAGATAATGCAGAGCTGTATAGGCACGCACTCCATCCCGAATGGTTCCTGCTGCTTCTGTCCATGTGACCTTTTCTGGTTTATGAACTATCATAAAGAACAAGAAGAAACAGTCTGTTAGCAAGTCCCATGAGTCCTGCCTTCTGGATCTTTTTCTCTCCATCTCTACTACCACTGTGGCCCTGGTCCAATCCCCTGCTCCCATTCTCTCTCACCTACATTACTTTCCATTATTGCCCATGAATAATCCATTCTCCATCTAGGAGTCAGTATGTGTGTATTTTTAATATTGTGAAATAAAAAACATGCAGAAAAAGTATATAAAATATAAAGTATAGTTGGATGAATAAATATAAAGGACATATGCAAAGTTAACTACCATACTGGTGGACAAAGAGCACACCCATCACCCCAGCATCCTCTTGTCTCCTCTTCAGAGGTCACCACCATTCTCATGCAATTTCCTATTTGTCTTTTCATGTATCACTCAAGTACGCATTCTTAAATAATACAGTTTCATATTGCCAAGGCTTTAAACCTTATCTGAATGGAATGACACCATATGCATTCTTTTCTACCTTGCTTTTTATGCTCCACATTATGTTTTTAAGACATCCTTTCTGTGGATGAGACTGTTGGAGCACTTTCATTTTGTTGTTTTATGGTATTCCAACATATTAAAAACACCTCCATTTGCTTATTCATGTCTAGCTGATGAACATTTGTGTTGTCTCCAGTTTTTTTCAGTTACAAACAATGCTGCTAAGTGTGTTCTTGTATGAAAGATACTGTTGCACAGTGCATGGTTTTCCTAGGATATTTAATTTGGAGTAGAAATCCTGAATTTCCACTCTGGGTTTATTATCTGTTCCATAACTACATCTTTCCAAAGTGACTGTTATCAATTTACTTTTCCACAGTAGTGTCCTGGTGCTGTGAATGTCCTTGTCAACTCTTGGAATGATCACATTTACAAATTTTTACCAATCATGTAGGTATGTAATAGTTTCTTACTATGATTTTCATTTGCTTTCCCTGACTACTAAAAGAGGATGAGCATCTTTCCATGTTTACTGGCCATCTGGAATTTCTTTTGTTAATTCCTTTTTCAAGTGTTTATCAGTTTTCTATTGTTTTGTCTTTTTCTTATTTAAAGATTTACAGGAATTCTATATATAGTCTAGATAAGTCATTTGTTTATGTGCTATAAATATTATTTTCAAGTTTATGCTATTTTCAATCTCTTTTAACAGTATTTTTCAAAAGCAGAAGCACTAGAATGATATTTTAAAAAAGATAAATGACATCCTAACAATTCTCTGCTTAAAATTTATCAATGGCTTCCCACTGCACGTGGAACCAAATGCAAACTAATATAGCTTAAAAAGCTCTGCATGATCTGAGCATTAAACTATTCCCAAACTGTTTTATTATTTAATTTTTTGTTTTGTGTTTATATTGTAAACTGATGTGATTTTTCCAAAGCACAAGAAATTATTTCTCATTTTACCTAAAATCAACTTTATAACACTTTCACAGTCTTCATCAGCTCTTTCAAATGTTTCCCCTAATAGCAATGATTCACACAAACTAGCCAGAGCAGTCAGCACTGCATTGAGCAACAAACTAGTGCCATCTAGTGGGGGAAGTGGAGTATTCAAGTATGCATGTTGAAATGCTCAGACAAGAGCCGAGAATTAAAACCATAAAAACACATTAACCACTAGATGATGGCACGCACAGTACTTTATTCCTTAGGAAATTCTTTAAGATTGCTATTCTCCCAATTTTACAGATTATGAAATAGGGTTCAGGGTAACTGATTAATTTGTCTAAGGCCACATAGCTTAGAAGGTGAACATATGACTTTTAAACACATTTATTCCAACAGTGCATGCTCAATCAACATATAATTTACTTATTGGGAACATATTCCATCATAAGGATTGAGACTACCATATTTTTATTAAAAACTCAATCATGCAGTCCTTAAAGAAATGCTAACTGTGGCTGGCGCGGTGCCACACACCTGTAATCCCAGAACTTTGGGAGGCCGAGGCGGGCGAAATCACCTGAGGTCAGGAGTCTGAGACCAGCTGGCCAACATGGTGAAACCCCATCTCTACTAAAAATACAAAAATTAGCCAGGCATGGTGGCAGGCACCTGTAATCCCAGCTACTCAGGAGGCTGAGGTAGGAGAAGCTTGCACCCAGGAGGCGGAGGTTGCAGTGAGCTGAGATAGCACCATTGCACTCTGGACTCTGCACGAGACTCTGTCTAAAAAAAAAACCAAAAAACAAAAAAACTGCTAACTGCAGTAAAATTATATTTAAGATTTCAGCGGTTCTAAAATTGCATGGTTAGATGTGGGTTAATGTCAACATACTTGATTTTGTGTTGGAGGTCCACAGGTGTTTATCATGCTATAAAAACTTAAAAAATAAGGCCGGGCGTGGTGGCTCACACCTGTAATCTTACAACTTTGGGAGGCTGGGTGGATCACCTGAGGTTGGGAGTTCGAGACCAGCCTGACCAACATGGAGAAACTCCAGCTCTACTAAAAATACAGAACATTAGCCCAGTGTGGTGCATGCCTGTAATCCTAGCTACTCGGGAGACTGAGGCAGGTTTGAGAACCGCTTGAACCTGGGAGGCAGAGGTTGCACTGAGCCGAGATCACACCACTGCACTTCAGCCTGAGCAACAAGAGCAAAATGGCATCTCAAAACAAAACAAAACAAAAAACCAACAAAAAAACCACAACCAAAAAAACTAAACTAAACAAATAAATGAGAGCCATATTTCAGCATCCAAGAGTTATAATTTGATTGCTTTCTAGTTTAGGTCCAAAGGAATAAAAACAACAATGCTGAAAATGCATGCCAAATTTTAAATGAAAAATAAAATTAGTTTTAGGCTTGACAGAATTGCTTAAGAACTGAAAAGTAGAAAAGAGTTGGAAAAATTACTCTACTCTTTAGCTCTATTGTCAAGGTTGAGAAACAGGAGGAACACCATATTGTGGGGGAATGTTTGAAACATAGTTCTTTGGTTTGGCAAATGAACAGACTCATTTGAGTTGAAAGTGACTGAGCGCTGAGCGCTCATTAAACAATCACAAAGACCAGGCATGGTGGCTCGTACCTGTAATGCCAGCACTTTGGGAGCCCAAGATGGGAAGATCATTTGGGCTCAGGAGTTCAAGACCAGCCTGGGCAACGTGGCGAGATTTGTCTCTACAAAAACAAGTTAGCCAGGCATGGTGGTGCGTGCCTATAGTCCCAGCTACTTGGGAGGCTGAGGTGGGAGGATTGCTTGAGCCCAGGAGTTTGCGGCTGCAGTGAATCGTGATCATTTCACTACATCACAGCCTGGGCTACAGAGTGAGACCCTGTCTCAAAAATAAACAAACAAAAAACAAAACACCAAAGACAAATAAAAAAAACCACAATTTATATATATGAAAGAATCAGCTGGGCATGGCTCATGCCTATAATCCCAGCATTTTGGAAGGCTGAGGTGGGCGGATCACAAGGTCAGGAGTTTGAGACCAGTCTGACAAACATAGTGAAACCCCGTCTCTACCAAAAATACAAAAAATTAACTGGGTGTGGATATGCACGCCTGTAATCCTAGCTACTCAAGAGGATGTGGCAGGAGAATCTCATGAACC
>NW_016107356.1:3803822-3807682 GCF_001604975.1 Cebus imitator
AGCCGGGTGTGGTGGTGTGCATCTGTAATCCCAGCTACTAGGGAGGCTCAGGCAGAATCGAGTGAACCCGGGAGACGGAGGTTGCAGTGAGCCGAGATTGTGGCATTGCACTCCACACTGGGTGACAGTGCGAGACTCCATCTCCAAAACAAACAAACAAACAAACAAACAAACAAACAAACAAAAGTCAACAGACAAGTATAGGAACTAAAATAGGGCTGTGGTGAACTGAAAATTTTCCCCTACAAACTTGGTGGAAAACTGAAATTAATCCCTTTTACAAAAGGTTGGAGCTACAATAGAGATAAGAGGTTATTTAGTTGAGTGTCCTCATTTATGGATGTAGTCAGCATGCCTAGATTCCAATCTAAAGGTCACATTGTAAGCCATCATAGTTTTTTTTCTACATTGGAAATTGACAAATTATAATTGTATAAATTATGGGGTACAAAGTGATGCTATGATTTATGAATACAATGTGGAATAATTAAATCAAGCCAGTTAACATATCCATCATCTCAAATACTTAATATTATCTTATAATGAAAACATTTGAAATTTACTCTTAGCAATTTTGAAATGTACAATATTCTATATTCACCATGCTGTACAATACTCTAATATTAACTATACTAACCATACAATATATTCACCATATTCAATTAAAAATGAAAACATATTCTTCCTGTTTAACTGGGATTTTATGCCCTTTGTCCATCATCACTCCACTCTCCCCAGCCTGCAGCCTCCGTAGCCACCCTTCTGTTCTCTGTCTCTATGAGCTTGTTTTAGATTCCAAAAAGAAGTGAGAACATGCTGTATCTGTCTTTCTGTGCCTGGCTTATTTCACTTAGCATAGCATTCTCCATTTCCATCCGTGTTGTCACAAATGACACAATTTCCTGCTTTTTAAAGGCTGAACAGTATTCCATTGTGTATATCTATACCATATTATTCATTTTTCTATTGATGGGCATTTAGGTTGAGTCCATAACTTGGCTGTTGTGAATAGTGCTGCAATGAACATGGAGCACAGACATCTGATTTCAAAGCTTCTGGGAAAATACCCAGAAGGAGGACTGCTGAATCATATGGTAATTCTATGTTTTGATTTTTGAGGAACATCCATATATTTTCCATCATGACGATAGTAATTTACATTCCCACCAATAGCATACACAGTTTCCCTTTTCTCCATATTCTCACCAATCTTTCATCTTTTTGACAACAGTCATTCTGACAGGTATGGGATGCTATTTCTTTGTGGTTTTAATTTGCATTTCCCTAATGATTACTGATGTTGAGTATTTTTTCATATATCTGTTGGCCATTTTTATGTCTTCTTTTGAGAAATATCTATTCAGGTCCTTTGACCATTTTCTAACTGCTTTTTTCTTCTTTCTATTGTCTGAGCTCCTTAAATATGACTATATTAGCCCCTTATCAGATGTACAGCTTATCAACATTTTCTCCCAGTCTGTAGGCTATGTCTGCACACTGTTGTTTTCTTTGCTGTGTAAGTGGTCCTTCTTAAAGTACTACTTTTTTTTTTTTTTTTTTTTTTTTTTTTTTAAGATGGGTTGGACTGCAGTGGTGCAAATACAGCTAACAGTAGCCTCAACCTCCCAGGTTCAAGTGATTCTTCCTCCTTAGCCTCACAAGCAGCTGGGACTATAGGCATGCATACCATACCTAGTTCAAAAAAATTTTTTTTATTTCTTATAGAGACGGGGTTTCAACCATGTTGCCCAGGCTAGTCTACTCCTGAGCTCAAGTGATTGGCTCTGCCTTGGCCTCCCAAAGTGCTGGTATTATAGGTGTAAGCTACTGTGCTTGGCCTAGTATTAAAAACAACAACAACAACAACAAAAAAAACTTTGTTGAGACGATCTTGCTATGTTGCCCATTTTTAAAGTCTTTCTTCTTCTTTTTCTTTTTTTTTTTTTTTACAAAATTTTATTTGCTGGTAGAGACAAGGTCTTGTTATGTTGCCAAGGCTGGTCTTGAACTCCTCGGCTCAAGCAATCCTTCTACCTCGACCTCCCAAAATGCTGGGATTACAGGCGTGAGCCACCACACCCAGCCTTAAAGTAGTTATTTTATTTTATATTTTTGAGATAGAGGCTCACTCTGTCACTCAGGCTGGGGTGCAGTGGCACAATTTTGGCTTACCACAACCCTGCCTCCTGGGTTCAAGCAAGTCTTGTGACTCAGTGTCTTGAGTAGCTGGGACTACAGGCACATGGCCCCCACACCCGGCCAATTTTTTCTGTTTTTAGTAGAGACAGAGTTTTGCCATGTTGGCCAGGCTGGTCTCAAACTCCTGACCTCAGGGGTTCCATCCGCCTTGGCCTCCCAAAGTGCTGGGATTACCAGCATGAGCCACCGCTGGTTGCCTCATCCTCTTGATTTATAAATAAGTTAGAAGAAAAAGGTCATTTGTGTGGTTTGTCTGTCTTAGGTTAACCCTTACAGCTAGAAAACTGTTGCTCTAGTGTGCTTTTCTCCTTCTGGTCCATGTCATAATTCTCCAGTGTTCACTAGTGCCTAAAGGAATGAGCCTTGTTTTGTTGTTGTTTTTAATAGTTCATCTTCTATAGCAATTCAGTTTTGGTTACTTAACGAAAACTCAAGCCTGGCAACCCAGGCTTGACTCCATATTCACAACATTCTCAAAAGAACAGGGCAATAAGGGCCAACCATCCAAAGAAACTCTGAGGCCAAAAATAGGATAGTTTCCTGTAAAGGAGCCAGTGGCAGTACTCAATTTTAAAACTGCACAATTTCAAGATAGCAATGGATTAGAGACTTTTACTGCATGGTATTTGAAAGAGATCTTTATCTTTCAAAGGAAGACACATACTTGGTTCCTTTTCTAGGCTTAATGTACATACCAGTAGGCATAGGCCTCAGATCTCTAATAAAGTGTCTTTTGAAAATTAATTATTAACAGAATAACAGAGTAATAGAAGTTTTAGATAAAGTGAATATTTAAATAAAAATTACTTTAATAATTTTAGAAGTGAAATGCCAAAAATTTGTTAGCCTAGCTCAAGTTACCGTATGGACTCAACTGAGTAACATTATTGTTTTTGGAAGACCAAAATTCAAACTGGCCTCTGTCCCCAAAAAGTCTGATTAGAGATTACATTATTTAAGAACCTAGGAAAAAGTTTAATTCAACAGTTCAAGAACATAAAAGAATGTATTTGCACCTGTGGATATGGTATGAAGAACAACATAATGAATCCCAGCATAAAAAATATACACTGGCTGTACCACTGGAGTCCTCAGGTATCTACTGACCACAACCTCCTTCCCTGCTCACACTGGTAACTTCCACCCAACTTCCCATCCTCTACCTTTTCTTTATATCCTTAAATAAAATATCCTTAATTTTGTACATTTTTGAACTTTATATAAATAAATGTTATGGGACCATTTGTATTCTTCTGCAACTTCTTTTTACACCTAATACTGTTTGCGAGAATCATCCACTTTGATATGTTTAGATCTTATTCATTTTCACAGCTAACTAGAAATTCATTCTATGAATATCTTCAATTATCCATTTGCTTGGTGATGGACATTTGAGCCGTTTCCAGTTTGTTTCATTATTACAAATAATGCTGTTATGAACTCTTGTGCAGTATGTCTCCTAGTGCACATCAAATTTCCACAGGCTACATAACTATGAGTGGAATAACTAGGTCTGGTGTATATACATTATTAGATTTATTAGATAATGCTAACTTATTTTCTAACACATTTGTACTAACTTACACTCCAGTGCATGAAAGGTTCCGTCATTCCTTCCCACCCTTTGGGATAGTCAGATTTTTTTTTTTTTTTTTTTTTTT
>NW_016107356.1:3808407-3810079 GCF_001604975.1 Cebus imitator
GCTCCCTGCAAACTCCCCCTCCCGGGTTCAAGTGATTCTCCTGCCTCAACCTCCCAAGTAGCCGGAATTATAGGTGTGTGCCACCATGCCCAGCTAATTTTGTATTTTTAGTAGTGACAGGGTTTCACCACATTGGTTGGCTGGTCTGAAACTCCTGACCTCAAGTGATTCACCCACCTCAGCCTCCCAAAGTGCTGGGATTACAGGCGTGAGACACCACGCCCAGCTGACAAACCACTTTTCAAAGATCTATGAGCAATGTTAGTAAAACTTAAAGGCCTAGATATTGTTGAGTCTGAATAACAATTTTATGAATACTAATTATAAGCTAGAAGTATTCATATGACCAGCCAACATTTTTTATACACATGACTGGATAATGATACTTTATTAAGTACGACACTCACAGTAGATTCAAAGAATTAAAATGTCATTAAACCATATGTCAATGAAGTAAGACTTATGTGAGCTCCAAAGTACTGAACTGCTACATACCCAAGTAATGCTCATGTACTCTAACAACTTCACAAAATCCAGGGTCTTCAGAATCCAGAGGCAAAATTCCTAAAAATCAAAACAAGAAATTTAAGGGAAATAAGTCAAAAATTCATTCCTAATGAGAGGCCAGTATTACTATAGAAGCAAGTCAGAGTCTTGAGAGCATCTGGAATTCCTTGTCAAAATTGTCCCTGATGGGTGGGGTGCAGTGGCTCACACCTGTAATCTCAGCACTTTGGGAGGCCGAGGTGGGTGAATCTTGAGGTCAGGAGTTCAAGATCAGCCTGGCCAACACAGAGAAATCCTGTCTCTACTAAAAATACAAAAAATTAGCTGGGTATGGTGGCAGGCGCCTGTAATCCCAGCTACTTGGGAGGCTGAGGCAGGAGAATCACTTGAACCTGGGAGGTGGAGGCTGCAGTGAGCTGAGATTGTGTCACTGCACTCCAGCCTGGGCGACAGTGTGAGACTCCATCTCAAAAAAAGAAAAATTGTCCCTGATGGGTTGGACATGGTAGTTCACACTCGTAATCCCAACCCCTAGGAGGCGCCAAGGAAGGAGGATCATTTGAAGCCAGGACTTTAAAGCCAGCCTGGTCAACACAGTAAGATCTCATCTCTACAAAAGAAAGAAAATTTAAAATTTAGTTGGGTGTCGGCCAGGTGCGGTGGCTCATGCCTGTAATCCCAGCACTTTGGGAGGCTGAGGTGCGTGGATAATGAGGTCAGGAATTTGAGACCAGTCTCTACTAAAAATACAAACATTAGCCAGGCATGGTAGCATGTGCCTGCAGTCCCAGCTACTCCAGAGGCTGAGGCAGAAGAATTGCTTTAACCCAGGAGGTGGAGGTTGCAGTGAGCCGAGATTGTGCCACTGCACTCCAGCAGGGCAACAGAGTAAGACTCCGTCTCAAAAAAAAAAAAAAAAAAATTAGTGCATACTTGCATCTGTAGTACCTGCCATTGGGGAGGCTGAGGCAGGAGGATTGCTTGAGTCCAGGAGTTCGAGGCCGCAATGAGCCACGATTACACGACTGCATTCCAGCAAGGGCGATAAGAGCGAGACTCTGTCTCAAACAAACAAACACATAAACAAAACTGTCCTTCATGCATGGCTACCTTCCTATAGTTTGGTTCCATAACATACCTAAGTATGTTTCTTTTTTTTTTTTTT
>NW_016107356.1:3812204-3818226 GCF_001604975.1 Cebus imitator
TTTTTTTGAGATGGAGTCTCACTCTGTCACCCAGGCAGGAGGGCAGTGGCACAATCTCAGCTCACTACAACCTCCGCCTCCCGCGTTCTCCTGTTTCAGCCTCCCGAGTAGCTGGGATTATAGGCACACATCACTATGCCCTGCTAATTTTTGTATATTTAGTAAAGATGGGGTTTAACCATTTTGGCCAGGCTGGTCTCTAACTCCTGACCTCATGATCTGCCCACCTCGGCCTCCCAAAGTGCTGGGATTACAGGCATGTGCCACCATGTCTGGCCAGAGTATCCTTCTAATATAATCCCACTTTTCTTCTAAGCTAGTTTTGATTTTATTTTTGGTCTCTTACAAAAAGAATCTTGAATAATACAGAGTGTTACTGATTTCCTGAGCAGAATAAAAAGACAAAGAAATCACCAATTCTCCAGGATAATACTTGAGTCAAAGGCAATACTATAAAAAGCTGATGAAAACTTTCTTACAAATCTATCCTTTAAGATTTTCAAGCATGCTATAAGGTTAAATATTTTCTTTTTTCTATTTTTTTGGGACCAGGTCTCGCTCTGTCACCCAGGCTGGAGTATAGTGGCACGATCAAGGCTCACTGCATCCTCAAACTTCCAGGCTCAGGCAATCCTCCCACCTTAGCCTCCTGAGTAGTTGGGACTACAGGTGTGTGCCACCATGCCTGGCTATTTTTTGATTTTTTTTGTAGTGTCGAGCTTTTGCAAGCCCAGGATGGTCTTGAACTACTGAGCTCAAGTGATCTCCCTGTCTTGGCCTGCCAAAGTGCTAGGATTATAGGCGTGAACCACCACAAAATATACATTATATGGCCCTATATAACACATATTACATAAATAATATTTTCTAACTTTATGTCTTCTACAGAGAAATGGAAACTTCAAAGACTACTATAAAAGTCATACCCTATGTTTGTGTGACTGTCTAGGATGCAGGTTGCAAAACTGCAAAAATATTGATTTTTGAAAAACCAAAAAATTAAATGTTTCAAGTCAATTTTTAGTTTTACAAGAGTGGTAAGAGAAAAGCTCTGTATGATCTCAGTTGAAATGGTGCATGAGTTTCTACATGGCTCAGTCAGTCAGCAGCCTTCAAGCACACGACTTGTGACTTTCCTTTTCCCTAAAGACTTCAGTCTGGCCATAGACTAAGGATCTGCCAGAAAAAGGCTACACCAAGCACTACAGCAACTATGATTATCATTTTATCTGTAAAATTGTTCTGCAGCTGGCTGGGCGCAGTGGCTCACACCTGTAATCCCAGGACTTTGGGAGGCCGAGGTGGGTGGATCACCTGAGGTCAGGAGGTCAAGACCAGCCTGGCTAACATAGTAAAACCGGTTTCTACTAAAAATACAAAAAATTAGCCAGGCATGATGGCGCGCGACTGTAATCCCAGCTACCTGGAAGACTGAGACAGGAGAATTGCTTGAATCTGGGAGGCAGAGGTTGCAGTGAGCTGAGATCATGCCATTGCACTCCAGCTTGGGTGAAAAGAGCAAAACTCCATCTCAAAAAAAAAAAAAAAAAAAATTGTTCTACAGCTAAATATTGAAAAGTTTTAAGTGTTCTGCTATTGCAATCAAGGTCCCAATTTTTATCATCAATAGAAATTTGAGAGTAAATTCCAAAAACCAGTAAAGTATTTCTATATGAAGCAAGGTCACAGTGAACATTAACAGTTTTATAGAAAAAAAGAGATGACAGGAAAATAGATGACTTGAAATAAGACTATCAGCTATAACTTACCAACTACTTCATCATCTGGTTGAAAGAATGATACCTTGCTTCCAACTAAAGAGTGAAGAAAATTAGTAGTTAATATTACAAGTTTATTAAACATAATTCTTTTTTTTTTTTTGAGACGGAGTTTCACTCATGTTACCCAGGCTGGAGTGCAATGGCGCGATCTTGGCTCACCGCAACCTCCGCCTCCTGGGTTCAGGCAATTCTCCTGCCTCAGCCTCCTGAGTAGCTGGGATTACAGGCACGCACCACCATGCCCAGCTAATGTTTTTTTTTGTATTTTTAGTAGAGACGGGGTTTCACCATGTTGACCAGGATGGTCTCGATGTCTTGACCTTGTGATCCACCCGCCTCGGCCTCCCAAAGTGCTGGGATTACAGGCTTGAGCCACCGCGCCCGGCCTTAAACATAATTCTTAACTATTAAAATACATGTTTAAAATCTGTGGGTTTGTAAAACAACTGATTTTATTTTTCCTTAGAAAAAAGGCCAAAAACGTTAGTAACATTTTGATGGTCTATAAGGACTACAGGATATAGAGCACTTCAAATCTGAATTCTCTAGATATCTGGGCCATGTAATTGTTGAGATGAGGGAGAAGTATATCTCTCTTTGCCTATTTAGCTGATTTTTTTTTTTTTTTTTGAGATGGAGTTTCACTCTTGTAGCCCAGGCTGGAGTGCGGTGGCGCGATCTCAGCTCACTGCAACCTCTGCCTCCCGGGTTCAAACGATTCTCATGCCCCAGCCTCCCAAGTGACTGGGATTACAGGCATGCACCACCACGCCTGGCTAATTTCGTATTTTTAGTAGAGATGGGGTTTCACCATGTTGGCCGGGCTGGTCTTGAAGTCCTGACCTCAAGTGATCCACCTGCCTTGGTCTCCCAAAGTGCTGGGATTACAGGTGTAAGCCACTGTGCCTGGCCTCTAGCTGACTTTAAGGAAGAAGGAGCAAAGGAAGAGAGTCCATTCTATAGCTTCTATGATAATTATATTATTTTCTACTCCTGTGGCTAGCCCAATCTTTTAATTGCAGAATCTCATACAATAGGGAATTCTGAGAAGAGTGACATTAAAATTATTTTGAGTTGATAAATTCAAGTTGGTACCAAGAAATTTTCTGGAACTTTATGGAAATGATATAGTTACATTTTCTCTGCATATGTAGAGAAAAAGCCTCAACTATCAGTCAATTCACTTGAGTCATTTCATTCAAAGAGTTACAAGAAGAAAGGGGAGGAAAAAAACCCAAACATTGTTGAATGCCTCTTTGTGCTCAGCAATGTAGTATGTTTGTGCATTTAAGCTTCACAATATACCAATAAGGTAGGTATTATTATTCCTATTTAACAGACGAGGAAACAGGTGAAGCAGTGAAGTAAGATGGAAACCTGAATCTGGAAGTGGCCCCTTCGACTGGCTCTGACATCAGTATGGCCCCAGAATACATTTGTTGCCACTAGCAAGTAATTCGAAGTCTGGTATTTCCACTTCCAAGACTTCCTTTTGCAGTTTGCTTCTTCTTTGGCTCCCTCCTGTGCCATCATCCCCCAGTCCTTTTGGCTTCTGATTCACTGTACTTTTCTCTTTCCCTTCTACTGCTGATCCCTGTCCTCCTTCACTCTGACTCTTTTTTACTTGGTTTCTTTCATACTCCTCTTTTAATTGAGCCTCAAACACTGCTTTCCCAAGAGTTCTTTGTTTACATCTCTCCTCCTTTTCAATTCTCTCCCTTGGAGAACTCATTAATTCTATTATTTCAAACACAACCTACATGCCAACATTTTTCAAATATATACTCTCATCCTTGAGCTTTAACTCATTTAATTGCTCATTAGATATTGCCAGTGAGATGTCACGTAAGTACCTTGAACTCAACAAGTATAAATCTGAACTCATCATATTCCTCCAAATTGGATCACCTTCCTTTATCAAATGTTGGTACCAATTCAAGCCTGAACCAGAATTCTGTAAGCCATTCCTTGTTCTGATCTGTTTCTAATTTCCCAGTTCCAATGAATTACTAGGTCACACTGACTTTACTTCTTCAGTATGTCTTAAATCAGTCCCTCTTTTTCACCTCTGCCAACACTGTCAAGGTTATGGACTTTGCTGTCTCTTGCCTCCTGGTCCACAACCCAACGAGTCCTCTTGCCTCGCCTGTTTGCCTCACATCCACTCTTCCTTCTTATGGCTACTCTAATGATCTCCCTAAAATACAATCTGATATACAAGGTTCAACCAAAGGGCCCTTGCCTATCCTCCTGCTTCATTTTTGGAAGGTAGGAATTAGTGTTCATATCACCATTAAAGTATTTTGTCCAATACCTTTTTTTCTGCAATATTTGAAGGAGAACGTTTTTTCTTTTTTTCTTTTCCTTTTTTTTTGAGGCAGAGTCTTGCTCTGTTGTCTCAAATTCCTGGGCTCAAGTGATCCTCTTCACCTCTGCTTTCCAAACTGCTGGGATTACAGGTGTGAGCCACCACGCCCAGCCCAGGAGAATTTTCTTGACAAAATGTTTCTCTGCTACCAAGTACCATGCCCTTGACGCCTGCCCAGGCCTTTATTTTGCTCTAACAATACCAAACTCTTTGTAATTCTTATATACATCCAATTTTCACTTGCTTCTTTGTCTTTGCTCATAATATCCTCCCTCCTGGGTGTGATTCTCCACCTGCCTGCCCCTCATTATTTGGACATCTTACTCCAAGACGCCTTTCCTGTTTTTTCTGGCTGGGTTAAGCAGCTTTCTTTGGAGCTTTCATAATAATCTGCTCACGTGTGTATTTGTCTCTCCCATAGAGAGTGAACTGTTCAAAGGCAAGGACTTCATTTCACTTATATCATAAGCACTCAGCAATTGCTCCTTCAATGTAGAATGAATGAATGATCATCTAGTTATTATATTTATTTTTTTACAGTCTGCAAAAAAGGAAACAATTATCATTTAGCTATGTCAGAAGATAATATAGAGTATCAAATATATTATATGTTAAAATCACAGGTAAAACTCAAATATAGTCTAACATACCTTAAAACATTTATTCATTCACATAGAAGGGAAGGTAAGAGCAAGCACATTAATCATGAAACACCTGTTCATGAATATTAAGTACAGGCATATTTAGAAACAAACCCTATCAAATACTTGATATAAGGTTTACTGTTCTGTATGTTAGGATCATTATTTCTTCACAAAAAGACAATATTGGGCATTCTCTTCAATATATGATTACTTGTGGATTTAAATATACAACCCCTAAATATTTACTAAGCCATAATAAGCTCTTCAGGTATAAAATACCAACTAAGTCCTACTTTACTTTTCAATAAAAAAAAAAAAAGGCTCAGGCACAGTGGCTCATGCCTGTAATCCCAGCACTTTGGGAGGCCGGTGTGGGCAGATCACTTGAGGTCAGGAGTTCGAGATCGGTCTGGCCAATATGATGAAACCCCATCTCTACCAAAAAATACAATAATTAGCCAGGCGTGGTAACGAGTGTCTGTAGTCCCAGCTACTTGGGAGGCTGAGGTAGAATCGCTTCAACCTGGGAGGTGGAGGTTGCAGTGAGTGGAGATTGTGCCACTGCACTCCAGCCTGGGTGATAGAGTGAGACTCTGCCTTGAAGGAAAAAAAAAAGAAGCCAGATAAAGGCAGGTATAATGTTGTGTACCTGTAGGCCTGGGTGTCCAATCTTTTGGCTTCCCTGGGCCACATGGGCAACACATAAAATACGCTAACACTAATGACAGCTGATGAGCTAAAAAAAAAAAAAATCACATAATGTTTTAAGAAAATTTACAAATTTGTGTTGGGCTGCCTTCAAAGCTGTCCTGGGCCACATGCTGGTTGGACAAGTTTGCTGTAAACACAGCTACTGGGGAAGCTGAGGCAGTAGGATGGCTTGAGCCCAGGAGTTAAGGCTGTAACTATGATATCAGGCTAGGCAACATAGAGAGACCCTATCTTTCAAAAAAAAAATAAAAATAAAAAAGGCCTTTTGGCTCTCTGAGCAGCACCATGGCGGTTGGCAAGAACAAGCGCCTTACGAAGGTGGCAAAAAAGGAGCCAAGAAGAATGTGGTTGATCCATTTTCTAAGGAAGATTGGTATGATGTGAAAGCATCCACTATATTCAATATAAGAAATATTGGGCCGGGCGCGGTGGCTCAAGCCTGTAATCCCAGCACTTTGGGAGGCCGAGGTGGGTGGATCACGAGGTCAAGAGATCGAGACCATCCTGGTCAACATGGT
>NW_016107356.1:3818360-3878216 GCF_001604975.1 Cebus imitator
AAAAAAAAAAAAAAAAAAAAAAGAAATATTGGAAAGATGCTAGTCACCAGGACCCAAGGAACCAAAATTGCATGTGATGGCCTCAAGGGTCATGTGTTTGAAGTTATTCTTGCTGATCTGCAGAATGATGAAGTTGTATTTAGGAAATTCAAGCTGATTACTGAAGATGTTCAGGGCAAAAACTGCCTGACCAACTTCGATGGCATGGATCTTACCCATGACAAAATGTGTTCCATGGTCAAAAAAAATGGCAGACAATGACTGAAGCTCATGTTGATGTCAAGACTACTGATGGTTACTTGCTTCGTCTGTTCTGTGTTGGTCTTACTAAAAAACGCAACGATCAGATACAAAACACCTCTTATGCTCAGCACCAACAAGTCTGCCAAATCCGGAAGAAGATGATGGAAATCATGACACAAGAGGTGCAGACAAATGACTTGAAAGAAGTGGTCAGTACACTGATTCCAGACAGCACTGGAAAAGACATAGAAAAGGCTTGCCAATCTATTTATCCTCTCTATAATGTCTTCGTTAGAAAAGTAAAGATACTGAAGAAGCCCAAGTTTGAATTGGGAAAACTCATGGAGCTTCACGGTAAAGGCAGTAGTTCTGAAAAAGCTACTGGGAATGAGACGGGCTAAAGTTGAATGAGCTGATGGGCATGAACCACCAGTCCAAGAATCTGTTTAAAGTTCAGACTTATAATAGTGGCAAATAAAAAATCTTGTGAAAAAAATAAATAAATTAAAAAGGACAACATATTTGTAGAAATTTAAATTTGAAAGGGTGTGTATAATTTTATGTACCAGTAAACCAATTAGCTACCATTTAATTTCTTTTACCTTAGAAAATAAATACAGATACTCCCATCTGTATACTTACCATCTAATACAATTCCAGCGATTTCTCTCCCAACAGGAAAGAAATCCTTTTTCATCTTCATTTCTGCCAGGAGCTAAATCATGACAAAGGCTGTTAACATACTACTGTCAGAAGAAATCCTGGACTCTATCATGTAGGAGGAAAGTGACAGCAAAAGTCAAATCACATAAAGAGCAAATACGGGTTCAATTTTTGGAATTAAGACAAAGCAAATAACTTCACGAAATAGATTTCTCTAAAGGGTATGAAACCAAGAATATGCTGAGGCTTTAGTTGATATGCAGGACTTAGGAATGAATAGTATTATTCAAATTACCATTAACATCCTTTGTTTAACATCTTTACTCTGCCAAGTATGAAGGGAAATTATAGCCAAAACATTTCTTGGTTGGCTAAACACTATTTATCAGTCATCTTATTCAGGTGATGAGAGAGTAGTCTGGAAAGAACAGTGTTGAATAAAGGGGTACAGCCAATGAGAACAAAGGATTCTCCAATCCTATACCCTTTAAAATCACCTGAGTCTCAAAAGCCTTGGGTTAGGGAGCGGGTGAGAAGATGTGATAGATACAAACAGGTAATCTGCCATATAATTTCAGATTCGTGGTGAATGGAGTTTCTTTTGGTTAAGGCTAAATTTTTAAGAGATTGATATTTTATTAGATTGTGACCAAATTAATTATAAGTACTGTCTTTTAAAGTAACAGGGTGTACTAAGATAAGCCTGTGGTTTAAGCTCTGGAACATTAGAAATGCTGAATGTATTTGTAGATACCACAGTATTTTAAGAACAGCAAGTAAAAAAAAAATTGAAATAATTCTCTTCTATATTTTTCAATTTTGTGATCTCCTGGTATGTATATTTGTCAGAAGTCTCTTTTTCAATGTGGAACATTATACTTTTCCTAAGATGTTCATATGACATTCTTTTTTTTTTTTTTTTGAAATGGAGTCTTGTGCTGCCACCCAGGTTGGAGTGCAGTGGTATAATCTTAGCTCACTGCAACCTCCATCTCCTGGTTTCAAGCAATTCTCCTGCCTCAGCCTCCTGAGCAGCTGGGATTACAGGCACCCACCACCATGCCCGGCTAATTTCTTGTAGTTTCAGTAGAGATGGGGTTCCACTATGTCAGCTTAGACAGGAGAATCGCTTGAAACCAGGAGGTGGAGGGTGCAGTGAGCAGAGGTTGCACCACTGCACTCTAGCCTGGGCGACAAGAGCGAAACTCTGCCTCAAATTAAAAAAATCAATAAAAATGAAGATAATAAATTTTTCATATTCGGAGGTCAGTTATCATTATATACATACAATAAATACATTAAGAAATTTTCATTTTACTTTGGGCCATTAACAAAAGCACCAATACCTTTGTATTTATCTGACTCAGAGCGCAAGCTTTAACTTGAAGTTTCACAAAGTTGTCCTCTGTAACCGGAAGATTTTCCTAGAACCAAGTGATAATAAAATAATGTTATTTTACACATTCCTATGAGAACAGGTCTTAATGCTGTGAAAATTTTCACATATAATTAAACAAAATTAAACAGACCCCAAATCTCACAGCGGATTTTAACAATTATAATTAATTATAGAAAACTACATAATACAAAATAAAGAAAATATGGGGGTACAATTTTAAAAAATCTTTAGAACATATATTTTAAAAAGCACTCAGATAACAATATGGATATATGTGTAGACAATAAAGTTAGAATAACAAAGTAAAGCAGCAAATACTGTACTCCTTTATTTCAACATAAATAATATCTTCACATTTACAGGATATCCTTAAACAGATATACACATAACATATAGCCTTTACTAATGTTTAGAATTTGTTTGTTTTGTTTTGAGACAGGGTCTCATTCTGTCTCCCGGGCTGGAGTGCAGTGGAGCGATCACAGCTTACTGCAGCCTCCACCTCCAGGGCTTAAGTGACGCTCCTGCCTCAGCCTTCCGAGTAGCTGGGGTTACAGGCATGCACCACCACACCCAGCTGATTTTTAATTTTTTGTAGGAATGGGGTATTGCTATGTTCCCCAGGCTGGTCTCTAAGTCCTGGGTTCAAGCAATCCTCCTGCCTCAGACTCCCAAAGTGCTAGGATTAAAGTCATAAGACATAGTGCCTAGCCCTTAAGTTTTCTTAATGCTGTAAGTGAAATTCTTTATTTATTCTTTTTTTTTTTTTTTTAAAGGCGGGGTTTCACCATGTTGGTCAGGCTGGTCTTGAACTCCCGACCTCAGGTGATCCGCCCGCCTTGGCCTCCAAAGTGCTTGGATTACAGGCGTGAGCCACCATGCCCAGCCGTGAAATTCTTTTTTTAAAATATAATAAAAAAAAAAAATAGAGACAGCGTCTTGCTGAGTTGCCCAGGTTGGTCTCAAACTCCTGGGCTAAAATAATCCTCCTGTCTCGGTCTCCCAAAGTGCTGGGATTACAGATGTGAGCCATTGTGCCCAGCCAGTGAGCCAGTGAAATTATTTTTTTCTTTTATTTATTTTTTTCCTTGAGATAGAGCCTCTCTCTGTCACCCAGGCTAGAGTGAAGTGGTGCGACCTCAGCTTACTGCAAGTTCTGCCTCCTGGGTTCAAGTGATTCTCCTGCCTCAGCCTCCTGAGTAGCTAGGATTATAGGCATGAGTCACCATGCCTGGCTAATTATTTTTGTACTTTTAATAGAGATGGATTTCGCCATGTTGCCCAGGTTGGTCTTGAACTCCTGACCTTAAACTCCTAATTTAAATAATTAAATTAGTCTCCTCTACCCTGATATGCCCAAGATTAGATCAAAAGCTGGCCAAGAATAGCCACTTATAAAGCATTAAGAAAATTTAAGACTGGGCACTATGTCTCATGCTTTAATCCTGATCTGCCCATCTTGGCTTCCCAAAGTGCTGGGATTACAGGCATGAGCCACTGCGCCGAGCCAGCCAGTGAAATTCTATATAGTCCTTTATTCAATTATTCCTTAAAACGTGCCTTGGACATTTCATCATGCCCCATGGGATTCTGGGGTCAACATATGCAACTGAACCTAATCACCCCTCAGATTCCACTTCTAGATAGAAATTCAAAGGCAAGGCCAGGCACGGTGTCTCATGCCTGTAATCTCAGCACTTTGGGAGGCCGAGGCAAGTGGATCACTTGAGGTCAGGAGTTTGAGACCAGCTTGGCCAACATGGTGAAAACTGTCTCTACTAAAAATACAGAAAACAGCTGGGCAAGATGGCGTACACCTGTAGTCCCAGCTACTTGGGAGGCTGAGCCAGGAGAATCGCTTGAACCCAAAAGGTGGAGGTTGCAGTGAGCTGATGCTGTGCCACTGCACTCCAGCCTGAGTGACAGAGTTAGATCCTGTCTCAAAAAAAAAAAGAAAAGAAAAAAGGAAATTTAAAGGTTTTAGGGTCCAAATTCAGACATTCAATATTATCAACCTATATTATTAAATATCACCTCCTCTAAACAACTGTACCTGGTACTAGTAATTAAATCAGTCTCCTCTGCCCCTGATATGCCCAAGATTAGATCAAAAGCTGACCAAGAATAGCCATTTTTATTGCCCTTCCTGTGATGTACCAAAGGGATTACTGTGTTTTGTTTGTCATGAACACAATCTGAGCACATCTTTTTAAATCTCAGATTTGACAAAACTCGGTAATAATATGAAGATGTTCAATAATATTGATGAGTTTGTGAATTTTATTCATGATAGTGTAAACCTGGAGATGTTTCTTCCCAAGAGCTGATCAACCGCAGACCTCTTCCTGATGAATGCGCATGATAGTGTAAACCTGGAGATGTTTCTTCCCAAGAGCTAATCAACCGCAGACCTCTTCCTGATCAATGATAGAAGCCAAGCTTTCTGAAACATAGACTCCTGGCCTGTTTTTGTCTTTTTGAGACGGGGTCTTGCTCTATCACCGAGGTTGGAGTGCAGTGGTGCAAAGAGCTCACTGTAGTCTTGACATACACAGGTGGGTGCCACCAAGCCTAGCTAATTTTTTTTTTAGTAGAAATGAGTGTCTCAGGGGGGATACCAGGATCACAAAGGTGGTTTTCCCAGGGCGAGGCTTATCCATTGCACTCTGGATGTGCTGACCCCTGCGATTTCCCCAAATGTGGGAAACTCGACTGCATAATTTGGGTAGTGGGGGACTGCGTTCACGATTTCCTAGGTTTTAATTAAAAAAAAAAAAAAAAAAAAAAGAAATGGGTGTCTCACTTTATTGCCCAGGCTGGTCTTAAACTCCTGGGCTCAAGTGATCCTCCTGTCTCAGCCTCCCAAAGTGCTGGGATTACAGACGTGCGCCACTGTGCCCAGCCTAAATGTTTTAAGAGTTAATGAAAGACAAGAAAGAAAACTGGATTGTGTTCATCATCTGAACTCCCATTATTATTATGAAATACTGATTTACAAAGAGCACTTACTTTTAATCCCTAAATTTATAGAAGAATGCTTTCGGCTTGCCACAAATCTTTCTAATAATCACCAATATTGTATATGAAAATTCTACTATTAATGCTTAAAGTAATAAAAAACTAGCGATCACTGAAAACTTAGTAAATGAGGTAACTTTGGCAATCTCTGAAATTTGTATGGAAAACAATATTTTTCTACCTCTTCCATTTCACATATGAGATAAGGTCTTTTCTGAAAATTTGCATTATTGTGGTATTCAGAATAAACTGGGTTACTTTTGCAACATGTAAGACTATTAAGTTTGTTCTGTCTTCCTAATGCCTTTTATACCACCAACCTGAAGAACTAAAAACTCTTGCAGCAATTTCTTTTAAAAATATTTTTTAATGTAAGGTAGTGTAATGCCTACAGCTTTATCCTTTTGGTCAAGATGGCTTTGGCTATTCAGAGTTTTTGTGGTTCCATACGATTTTTAGGATTATTTTTCTGTTTCTGTGAAAAATGCCACTGGCATTTTGATAGAGATTGCATCAAGTCTGCAGATGGCTCTGGATAGAAAGGACATTTTAATAATATTAATTCTTCCAATGAGTGAACATAGACTATTTTTCTACTTATTACTATTCTCTTCAATTTATTCCATCAATACTTTATAGTTTTCAATGTAGAGATATTTTACCTCCTTGGTTAAATTTATTCCTGGGTATTTTATTTTTTGTAGCTATTATAAATGGAATTGCCTTCTTAATTTCTTTCTTTCTTTTATTTATTTATTTTTTTTTGAGACAAGGTCTTGCTCTGTTGCTCAGGCTGAAGTGCAGTGTCAAGATCACAGCTCACTACAGCCTTGTCCTCCTGGGCTCAAGTGATCTTTCCACCTTAGCCTCCCAAGTAGCTGGGACTACAAGTACGAGTCACCAAGCCTGGCTAACTAAAAAAAAAATTTTTTGTAGAAACGAGGTCTCCCTGTATTGCCCAGGCCAATCTTGAACTCCTGGGCTCAAGTCCTTCCGCCCTCGGTCTCCCGAAGTGCTGGAATTACAGGTGCCTAGCCTTTCAATTTCCTTTTCAGATAGTTTGCTGTTGGTATACAGAACTGCTATTTGGCTGGGCATGGTGGCTCATGCCTGTTAATTCCAGCACTTTGGGAGGCAGAAGCAAAAGGATAGCCTGAGCCCAGGAATTTGAGACCAACCTGGGCAATGTGGCAAAACCTGCCTCTACAAAAGAAAAAAAAGTTAGTTCGACAGGTATAGGGGCTCATGCCGATAGTCTCTACTACTCAGGAGGCTAGGGTGGGAGCTGGTGGCGGGGGAGAGGGCAGTGAGCCCAGACTGCATCACTGTACTCCAGTGCAGGCGACAGAGCAAGATCCTGTCTCAAAAAAACAAAACAACAGCAACAACAAAAAAAGAATGGCTACTGATTTTTTTTATTTTGTATTCTGCAACTTTACTGAATTTGTTAATTAGTTCCAATAGTTTTTTGGTGGATTCTGTAGGGTTTCTATACATAAGGTCACGTCATCTGCAAACAGGGATGGTTTGACTTTCTTCTTTGCAATTTGAATGCTCTTTCTTTCTTTCTATTGCCTAATTGCTCTGACTAGGACTTCTAGTACTATGTTGAAAAGAAGCAGTGAAAATGGGCATCCTTGTCTTGTTCCAGATTTTAGAAGAAAAGCTTCCAACTTTTTCCTGTTTAGTATGATGTTAGCTGCAGGTTTGTTTTACATGGCTTTTATTTTATTGAATATACCTAATATACGTATTTAGGTCTATTCATTCTATACCTAATTTATGTAGGGTTTTTATCATGAAGGGATGCTGAATTTTATTATATGTTTTTTCTGTATCTATTGAGAAGATAGAGAGTTTTTGTCCTTCATTCTGTTAATGTGAGATATCACATATTATTGATTTGCTAATGTTGAACTATCCTTGTATCCCTGGGATGAATAGCACTCGACCATGGCCATCAGTGAAATGGAAATCAAACCCACAAGAAGATATCCCCTGATCCCCATTAGAATGGCTATTATCAAAAAGACAAAAAATAACAAATGTTGGTGAGGATGTGGAGAATGGGAACTCTTATACACCATTGGTGGTCATGTAAATTAGTATAGCCATTATAGACAAAAATATGGCTGTTCCTCAAAAAATTAAAAATAGAACTACCAGGTTGGGTATAGTGGCTCACGCCTGTAATCCTAGCACTTTGGGAGGCTCAGGCGGGTGGATCACCTGAGGTCAGGGGTTTGAGACCAGCCTGGCCAACACAGAGAAACCCTGTCTCTACTAAAATACAAAAATGAGCCAGATATGGTAGTGCACACCTGTAATCCCAACTACTCGGGAGGCTGAGGCAGGAGAATCACTTGAACCTGGGAGGCAGAGTTGCAGTGAGCTAAGATCGCACCACTGTACTCCAGCCTGGGCAGCAGAGTGAGACTCTGTCTCAATTAAAAAAAAAAATAGAACTATCATGTAATCCAACAATCCCTCTCCTGGGTATACAAACATCCAAAGGAAATGAAAGCAATATGTCAAAGTGATATCTATACATCCATGTTTACTGCAGCACTATTCACAATAGCCAAGATATGGAATCAACCTAAGTGTCCATCAACAAATGAATGGATAAAGAAAATGTGGTATATACACCCAAAAGAATACTATTCAGCCATAAAAAAAATAAAATCCTGTCATTTGTGAAAATGTGAATGAATCTAGAGAACATTGGGTTAAGTGAAATAAGCACAGACAGACAAATGCTACATGATATCACTCAAATGTGGAATCTAAAAAAGTTGATTTCATAGATGTAGAAATTCCAGTAATGGTTACCAGAGGCTGGGGAGATTACAGGGGTGGGAGCTGGGGAGAGAGGTTGGTCAACAGGTACAAAGTTACAGATAGATGGAAGGAATAGGTTCTGGTGTTTTATTGTACAGTAGACTGACTATAGTTAACAATGTATTACATATTTCAAAATAGCTAGAAGAGAAGATTTTGAATGACACAACAAAATGGCAAGTATTTTAGTGATGGATATGCTAATTACCATGATTTGATCATTACATATTTATACATGAATCAAAATATCACACTGTGCCCAATAATATATACAATTATGTGTCAATTAAAAACAAAATGAAACAAAAAATTTTTGCTACACTACAATATGAACCACCATTTTCACATACAATTTAAAGGAAAGTACTGTAATTTGAGGAGTTTCATTTAAGTAATTTTTGTTCATTAAGTCCCACTCAAAATAACATGTCATTTAAAAGTGGGTTTATGGCATATAAAGATACACTATCTTGTTTACTTTAATGATTAAACATTTTTTCTTACCCTTTCTTGAAATACAAATGTTATTTCTTCATCTGTGGAACTCTGCTGGAAATATAAGCCTTTCATAGTGACCTAAAAATAAATATATATACATGAAATAAAAGAACAAGTCTTCCAGACTAAATGAAAGCAAAAATGAAAAAATAGTGCTCGCAAAGGATAAAATGACAACTATAAATGTAGACTTCAAATAAGTAAATTTAAAAAGTCTTTCACCAAGTGATCAAATAAGAGAATATGCAACAGCTTCTGGGTACCTGTCTTACTGAGAATGAGTTTACAGTTCAACCTTTTACTACAAAGGCAAACATGCTTCATTTTGCTTTCCTATACGATAAAAAAAGATTACTTAAAAGAAACCTTATGATGGCCAGAGAAGCTCAATTTTATTTACCTTTTATTAAAATTTCCTTTAATTACCAATGTTTACCAAAGCTTTCAAAGTCTCAAAGATCATTAAAAAGGACAAAGTGAACAGCCAATACACTGGTTGAAATTGTGGCCCTAATTCTTCTGTTTCAGTCTATAAATTATTTAATGGGAGTATTTAAACTTATATTCTGTGGATTTCTTGAAGCATCTCTAAGGATTCTACAATTGTTTCTTTAATTTTCAGAGTAATTGTACGGTAAGACTATTTATTTAAATGCAAATTTTATAGAAGTATAAAATACAGGAAAGTGCACAAATCCCACAGCATATAACTTGTTGAATTTTACAGTGTGGATATGCCCACGTCATGGCAGAGGACACATTATCACTAGACCTCCAGAAGTTCCCGGTGTCCCCTTCTCCTCCTAAGGAGACCCAATATCCTAAATTTTAACAGCACAGATTTTTGTCTGCTTCTGAACTTTATATAAATAAACTTATACTCTTTAATGTCTTTTCTTTCTTTCTATATTAGGTTTGTGAGTCTCACTCATGCAGTTGCTTGTAGCTGTAGTCCATTCATTCGCATTGCTATATAGTACTCCACTGTATAAACAAATTGCTATTTATCCATTCCCCTATAAATAGACACTTGAATTGTTTCCAGTTTGGGGCTCTTAGGAATGGTTCTGCTAAAAACATCCTTGTATATACTTTTTGGTGAAAGTACTATTATTTCATTTATTCTATAAATGAGGAAAATGAATCTTAGCTTAAACATATAGTTGATGTCTCACAGCACCAGCTGGGCCAGAACTGGGAATATAAACCAGGTGCTACTGAATCCAAAGTCACTACTCCTAACCATGGCATTTAATTATTTCCTACTGAGCTGCTAACATTAGATACATCAGCTAAAGTGGAATACTTTTAAGATCATTATTAAGTACTTGTTGATAGTTCTGGATACATAATTTACAGGGCCTAGTGCAAAATGAAAATGTGGAAAGCCTTGTCTAGAAATTATTAAAATTTCAAGATAGCAGAGCATGAAATCACGCATGTCTCTTCTGAGTGTCAGGTCAGTGAGACTGCATAGGCCACATGCCCATAAAGCCAGCCCTCTGTGTTGAATGTTAGTGGATCTACTTGGATCTAAACATGTAAAGAGTTTTTACAGAGTGTAGTTGTACAATGATTGCTGGTTTCTCAGATGTGATAATCTAATGCTGGAACTAACAGAAATGAATACACATTTAAGATATATATAGAAATTATGTATGTAGCATGCATCAACGAAGTATATAAAAGCAGGATTAAGCTAGGTCAAATGATTAATTCTAACCCTTTGGTTGCAAAAGGTCTTTATTTGTGTCAATGTTTTTGTTTGGGAGCTGGGGAGAACCTAAGCATAGTTACAGCAGTTTGTATTCCCTCCAGCATTAAATCTAACCTCTTTTGCCTACTTTTGAAGGTTCTCTAAAATGCATACTCACTTTCTCTACTCCACCTTACTGCTCCACAACATCCAAGCACATACTCTCTGCCTATCTAGTCAGTATGACTTCACATCATATGGTTACCCCGTCTCAGAGCTCCTAGGTATGGCCTGTTCTCTGACAGAATGTTGTACTTCACAGATTCTGCTAAGTAAATAAAGTTCAAGTTCTACCCGGTCTCCGGACTCATCCCCAGTGACAATCACTCCATCTGTTCCATGCTTCCAGATTTCATTACATATTAACAAAACCTTGCTTTATTTATTTACTAACTAGGGGGCTTTCCCAACCTGGGAAAATCTATATCCATTATTATTAAATAAAAAAAATCTCTGTTCCTACTCAGTCTAGAGTTACTAGAATTGCCTTTTTGAGAAGTGAAACAATCACATATCAACACCTTGATTTCAAAGCATCTTGCTTTGTGATACTGGGAGGTACTGTTTTCTCTGCTCTTTGAATCTTGAAATACATGGCATATCACCCAGATAAGCAGTCACGTGGACTTTAGACTGTGCCCAGTTTTAAAGACCCTGGAAGATAACTACTTGTCTGTACCCATAGTATCTCCTAAAACAAATATTATATATATAATAATGGCAATATTTTTAGTCACATTATCCTAAATAGTTTCTTTACATTAGGAGAAAATTGCCCTGGTTAGTGGAAAAAAGTAATGTTTTGTTGGTCCAATTAAAAATTGTAAGGGAACAAAAATATCCTTAAAATTACAAAGTAAAAAAAGAGGTGTTTTTTACAAAAGCAGCCAGAAGAAAATTGAGGAAATACTTGTCTTGCAAGTCCAAAAAAGGAATACTGGGTTCCTAATACTAAGAAAATGGTAGAATGAATGGTATTGAAGGCCCACATGGTTTCCTAGGCAGATTAAATAAAACACTTACTCTATTATTCAATAAAATTTTATTTCATTTTATTTTTTGCTTTTGGTCTCACACTCTGCCAGTCTCATGTTATTTAACAAAATTTGTATTGACTTAAAAGACATTTGCACATAGGACATAAAGAACAAAACATTGTATAAAATAAAAATATAAATTAAAATACATAGGCTAGGTGTGGTGGCTCATGCCTGTAATCCCAGCACTTTGGGAGGCGGAGGCAGGTGGATCACAAGGTCAAGAGATTGAGACCATCCTGGTCAACATGGTGTAACCCTGTCTCTACTAAGTATACAAAAATTAGCTGGGCGTGGTGGTGTGCGCCTGTAGTCCCAGCTACTTGGGAGGCTGAGGCAGGAAATCGCTTGAACCTGGGAGGCAGAGGTTGCAGTGAGCCGAGATCATGCCACTGCACTCCAGCCTGGCGACAGAGTGAGACTCCGTCTCAATAAATAAATACAATATATATAATATTTATGACATTTCTAAGAAAAGTCATGTAACTTCAAAACTGTAAGTTCTACTATAAATTTTACTATATCAAAAGAGTACATTATAAAGCTTTTTGGCCAGGGGTGATGGCTCATACCTGTCATCCCAACACTTTGGGAGGCTGAGGCAGGAGGACTGCTTGAGCCCAGGAGTTCCACAGCCTGGGCAACAAAGCAAGACCCTGTCTCTTAAAATAAAATAAACAAATAAATAAGCCTGGTATAGTGGCGCTCACCTGTAGTCCTATCTAGGCATTGGAAGCTGCTGTGAGCTATGATCACCACTATATTCCAGCCTGGACAACAGGGCAAAACCTTGTCTCTTAAAAACATAAAACTTTTTAATAAACCTGTTTAAAAATGTAGGCTGATATAGCCTGTGAAAAGCATAGGGGCCGGGTGCGGTGGCGCATGCTTGTAATCCCAGCACTTTGGGAGGCCGAGGTGGGTGGATCACAAGGTCAGGAGTTCAAGATCAGCCTGGCCAACCTGGTGAAATGCCATCTCTAAAAAAATAAATAAATAAATAGGCTGGGCGAGGTGGCTCACGCCTGTAATCCTAGCACTTTGGGAGGCCGAGGTGGGTGGATCACCTAAGGTCAGGAGTTCAAGACCAGACTGGCCATCATGGTGAAACCCCATCTTATTAAAAAAAAATAATAATAAATAAATACAGAAAGAAAGAAAAGCATAAGAATTTATATTTTAAAACATAATTTTATCAAATTATATTTGATAATTTTTAAATATTTGAATTAATCCACAACTGAGGATTGTGCCAGTAGTACTATAAATTTTTATAATGGTCACACAGTAAACTTACTAAAAATCTGCAGAAACAAAAATTAAGAAGATAGTACCAATTTTAAATAATTTTTAACAAAAGCAGAATGAGGACTTTGCATAAATTAAACACCTGACTATAAACACTTTAAGAAAGTAGTTAATAAAGGTATTGATCTGCTAAGGGGTTTCTAAAAAATCAATGGGAAGTAATTTCAAATGGTTTCATCCTTCTTATAATAGCAACATGAACTCCACTTGCTCTTCTGTTACACTCAATCCCCCAAGAAGCTCATCTATTAATAATTGTAAATAAAACCTCTACAAATCATTCCTTACCTACATTTTCAGGCCAAAAGTGATCTGAGCATCAGACCAACCTGAAATTCAACAGACAAAGCTGGACTCATCTTTCCTCCCAAATAAGAATTTGCTGTACTCTCCAGTCATCAGGAATACCTTAGATCCATTCTATCACCTTCACACTGGTGATGTGTGAACTCCTCAATGCCTCAGGCTTGGGCTATGGCAATAGGCTGACAAATGCTTTCATTTCTCTTCCTCATTCAACCTATCCATTCCCCTATGGCTAATTTAATTCCTGGAAATCCAAACTCCTCTTCTTATATGCTCAAATTTTTATTATTCCCCAACAAAAACTTTATAATACTATGGCCACTTCAGGCTCAGAGTTCAGCTATGTTTCTAACATACTTCTTTTTGTTTTGAGATGGAGTTTCATTCTTGTTGCCCAGGCTGGAGAGCAATGGTGTGATCTTGGCTCACCGCAACTCCGCCTCCTGGGTTCAAGCGTTTCTCTTGCCCCAGCCTCCTGCGTAGCGGGGATTACAGGCATGCGCCACCACAGCTGGCTAATTTGTTGTATTTTTAGTAGAGATGGGGTTTCTCTGTGTGAGTAAGGCTGGTCTCAAACTCCTGACCTCAGGTGATTGACCTGCCTCAGCCTCCAAAAGTGCTGGGATTACAGGCGTGAGCCACCACGCTGGCCTCATTTTTGTTTTAAGGAAAGCAAAGATATATTGTCAAGCAGCTAGACAACAGAAAAACAGATGAAGTCAACTCTGAAATGTGGCCCTGTATGCTCAACCTGGTCACCATCCCAGGCTCTCTTGGGATGTCTGAGTATCCAACACCCTATTCCTTATCCATCATTAGGACCTGTGCACAGCATTATAATACTAGCTGGATTGTTAGGGGGAAATTTTCAATTACATTTCAGATCATTGGGAAGAGGTGAATTAATATTACATTTTAACAATGTTTGCATTTATCTGTGAGACTTTTCATACAAATCCACACATTGGAAAAAGAAATGTGCCCAAATATTTGGCTAAAAAGATTATAGTCAGTACAATCAAAGCAACTAGCTGGCGGTTTGGCTCAAATACTGTACTCTGCAGGGTATGGAGGATGGTAGTCCTAATGGGTCAGGTTTGTTTCTTAAAGAGAGTAGTGAATGCATGGTCATAACAGTTGAGGACATCTCTACATTGCATGGGCAAAACAGTCTCTAGAATCTGTATACTCGGAGGACACTTTGCAGAAGCAAAGAGTCCACAGGTGTTTTGCTGTGTACAACTACAGTGCTCTTTTGTGCCTATTATATAGATGGGAGACACTGTGACAGTGGCTTATACCTGGCTAAACCTTGGAAAGCAATTTCAGCTGATAATATAAGAACTTTAGGCACTATAATTTAAAACTAAGTGGAGAATGCACAACATTTGGTGGTCTCTATCCCTAGAGGGACTGAAACAGAGGCTCAGTACATATTACAGTGGCTTTATAAAGGAGATTTAAGCATCAATTGAGTGGGACAGGTTTATCAGATGACCATTAAATTCTCTTCTAATTGTGACAATCTTGATACATATTCAACTGAATTTATACATGTGTGGCATAATCTCTACATCTTATGCAACCTGAGATCTAAAGATAGATGAAGCAGAAAAGGAAATCGTTTCTTTTTTGCCTAGCTAGCACAGTGGCTCTCAACAAAGAACTCTTTTGGATTTCAAAAGAATTTGGTTGGGCATGGTGGCTCACACCTGTAATCCCAGCACTTAGGGAGGCCAAGGCAGGTGGATCACAAAGTCAGGAGTTCAAGACCAGCCTGGCCAAGATGGTGAAACCCTGTCCTTACTAAAAATATGAAAATTAGCCAGGTATGGGTCCTTACTAAAAATACAAAAATTACCTGGGTGTGGTGGTGGGTGCCTGTAATCCCAGCTACTTGGGAAGCTGAGACAGAATACTGCTTGAACCTGGGAGGTGGAGGTTGCAGTGAGCTGAGATCATGCTACTGCACTCCAGCCTGGGCAACAGAGCAAGACTCCATTTCAAAAAAAAAAAAGAATTTCTGATGACCTCCCCACCCACATGAGGGCTTTATTTTATTATCTGTTGATTTTCAGACTGCATTTTCACTTTAGAGTCTAGGGTTTCTTACATGAGCAATTTCCCACCCATATCTTTGGGGGCTGGGGACATGGGATGGTCATTATCCCAAAGATCTGAAAATCTCTGGTCCAGTTACTATACAATGTAGGGTTACTTAATATAGTATGATCCAGAACAACAGAAACTTAACTTTCATTTATATTTTTGAATGAGCATCATATTTTCCCATATTGTACTGCTTGAGGAACAAAGGAGCAAATGGTGTGATGAATGAATCTTCCCTTTACGCTGGCTTAAGCATGTGACTCTGGGACAATGCAGGTGGAGGTCCCTGGTGATGACGAAAATAACCAACTGAAGGATCCTTCCACAACTCTACCACATGGCAGTTACTAGCTCCCCTGCAATCCATCCAACTGATTTTCTTTTTCACCTACCAACATTTCCAAAGCTTATAAATGCTTAATTTTCCAGTTCATTAGAGGATTGTGGAAAAACCACTTCTTGCTTCAAATGAAAAATATTAATTCTAACTTTGATTTTAAATATTTACTAATTCAAAAATCAGGAGAAAATTTCATGTCTTTACTATGTATAAAATGGAAGAATTTTTTTTGTAAAATACCATATTTTAGCATATGTAGAAATGCAGTGTTTTTCTTTCTTTTTTTTTTTTTTTTGAGACAGGGTATTGCCCAGGCTAGAGTGTAGTGGCCACGATCTCGGCTCACTGTAACCTCTGCCTCCCGGGTTCAAGCAATTCTCCTGCCTCAGCCTCCTTAGTAGCTGGGATTACAGGCGTGCACCACCATGCCCAGCTAACTTTTGTATTTTTAGTAGAGACAGGGTTTCACCATGTTAGTCAGGCTGGTTTCGAACTCCTGGCCTCAAGTGATCCGCCCACCTCGGCCTCCCAAAGTGCTGAGATTACAGGTGTGAGCCACTACACCCAGCCTAATATGTGTATTTTTGCTCTTCTACTCTTAAAACTCTCCTGAGCTCAAGGTAGTACTACTCATTGGGTCTCCAAAAAGAGTGTAGTTATCTTAGAGATATTTCACTGCACAAGGCTGGCAGCTTGATCTTGTATGGGGAACTCTCTCAGTTTCAAATCTAAACATTTTATCCCCTGCCATAAGCTGGAACAGAGGCATCAATGAAGTGAAATTAGTAATAAAATGTAGTAATTTTACACTGCAGTGGCTGCTGGATCAGATTTAGAAGTCATAACTGCCTCAAGTTTGAAGCCTGGCTCTCCTACTTATCAGCTGTATGACTTCGGGCTACTTAATTTTAACCTTTCTGGGACGGAGATCCCATATCTTAAATAATAATAGCAGTTATCTCAAAGGATTAAATAGTACATGCAAAGCACTCAGGGCAACATCATACTTTCAGAAATGTTGGCTATTTTAACTATTATTTCTGTAAGTTGGGCATATTTCAATTACTGAGAATCTCTAAAGTAGTTCTGAAGCCCACCTCACAGAGTTGCAAAGGGTTTGGTCAATGCAACCTTACTTTTCACACCTTTTAATTTCTGCAGTGGGCTACGGTAGCAGCCACTAGCACAGGTAGCTATTGAGCACTCCAACTGTGTCTAGTCGGAATTGAGATGTGCTGGAAGTGGAAAATACACATCAGATTTCGAAGATTTAATACGAAGAACGTAAAATCTCAATTTTAAAATATTTGATGAAGCAATGAAATAGCAATGTCTCGGATAATACTGGGCTAAATGAAGAATATAATTAAAATTAATTTCATGAGTTTCTTTTCACTTTTTAAATGTAGCTACCCCAAAACTTAAAATGGCATAAGGGGCTCGCACTATATTTGTACTGTACAGAGTTTAGGTAAAACCTTGCTGCTCATAACGTGGACAGCCGCACCTGGGAGCTTCTTAGAAACGCAGATGTTCGCGCTTGTACCCAGACCTATTCCAAGGCAATGCTTACATCTCGCTCCCGATTATTCCGCTGTTTAGCGGAATGAAGAGGGCAGATCTGGCTCCAAAGCCACATGCAGCGAATAACTACTAACTGCTTTCCGAATACAGCAAAGGGATGAGGAAGAAAGAACTGTCTGAGAAGTAACAGAGGAGGAAAATACACTCAAATTCTAGAAACAAGAAACAGTGGAGAAAGACTCAACCTGGGAGATTAAGTGGAAGGGCAATCCCAGACCTCCGTCTCCATAAAAGTAGAGGGAGATGCAAACTGAGATAAGACCTACAATCGAAACGCGTCAAGGTCCAGGAAACTGTCCCTCAAATCTAGTCTTACCCGCCCCTCAGCGGCCTCAGCTAAGCTAGGCCTGGGCCCGAACGAGTCTCCGGTTGGGGTTCGACGCGAACCACCATCCTCCCCAAGGCTGCACGGTTCCATGGGGCATCTCTCCACCTTTCGCTTAAAGTCCCGTTTCTCAAGACACAGAACGCGTTTCCTGGGGCTCACCTGCCTCTGAGCCGCCCCAACGGCCTGCACCTTCGCCACCGCCACCTTCAAGTCCTTCCGCAGAGAGCCCGCCCCCCGCTCCCATTGGTCAGGTCGCTCGTCACTCCTGAAGGGCGGGGTCGGACACGCGAGGCTGTCGAGGACGCCATGGCAACCGGTCTCGAAACTACATCTCCCGGCAGGTTCCGCTCGGGGGCGGGGGAAGAGGCGAGGCACCGCTTCAAGGGCTACCAATAAATGGGCGAAGTTGGAATCGCCTGGATGGGTTCCGTTTTATGCAAATTCTAACTGAAAACCACACCCTTCCTCATTCCAACCACAGCCCTTGCCAACCGCTTTGGGTTGTGCTTCGCCTCTCTTTTCTTTTCCACATTATTCTCTCCTTTAAAACCTCCAATAATTAAGTTAGTTAAGTGCATCCTATCTAGCGTCTCGCACGGAAACGAAAAGATGCACCGAAATCTTGGAACAAAATCTCTATAAACCACGATAGGGCAACATCAGACAAGAAATCTCCGGTTACGCCTACGTCGGGGGAAGAGGAGTGCTAATCTCGCCCCCCTCTCAACGCCTGCTGATTGGCTCATTTGGCTTGTCACTCTGTTGTCTTACATTTCTTTGGCTCTCGCTCCTTGGGTTGGCTCGGTGGGCGGGGCCAGTGGTAGGGGGCGGTGAGAAGGTGCGAGCCTCTTCTTCCGATTGGCAGGAGGTTTTCCCACCCATTTGTGGGCGGAGACGGGTGGATGGGGGCGGGGGAGGCAGGGGAGGGAGATGAGGAGATAGGCGGGAGCGAGGGAGCGAGGGAGGGAGAGAAGGAGGTAGAGAGGAGTGGAGGCGACAGGGGAGGGAGCGCAGCTTGGTTGCTCCGTAGTACGGCGGCTCGCGAGGAAGAACCCCGAGCGGGCTCCGGGACTGACGGAGAGGC
This sequence comes from Cebus imitator, assembly GCF_001604975.1. Taxonomy (NCBI): domain Eukaryota; kingdom Metazoa; phylum Chordata; class Mammalia; order Primates; family Cebidae; genus Cebus; species Cebus imitator. The sequence goes on from NW_016107356.1 coordinate 3,836,875, forward strand.
GGGCGGGGATGATTTGCGGGGCTGCGGCTCCTGCGTCCCTCCCCGCGGCGCGTGAGCGGCACTGATTTGTCCCTGGGGCGGCAGCGCGGACCCGCCCGGAGATGAGGTGAGGAGCGGGCTGCACGGCGGCGGCCTGGACCGCGGGCGGCGGCGGGGGCGGGGGTCGGCGCGGGGGTCGGCGCGATGGCCGCCCGGGGCGTTCGACCCGCGCCCGGCGCTTGTCCCCCCGGCCGCCCTTCGCTCCTCGCCGCGCGCCCGGGAGACGGCGGCGGCCGCCTCTCCGCCTCGTCCTTCCCGTCCTCGGGGGCGGCGGCGGGGCGGCGGGCGGACCCGCACCGGGAGGCCGGGGGCCGCGGCGGGCCGTGGCGTGGCGGCCGCGGGACCGGCGTGGGGATGAATGGGCGCCGCGGCCCCGTCGCCGAGCGGGTTCTCTCCTGCCGCGGAGACCCCGGGCGGCCGCTCCTTCCCGGGCTGACCTCGCTGCCCTCGGCCACCGGCGCGGGGCGGCCCGGCCTCGCCTCCTGCTGGCGTCCCGGGAACCCGCGCTGGAGGGAGCGGCGCCGCCTCTGCTTGGAGCCCCGGCTCCTTCCTCGGCCCCTCACTCGCGTGCCTGCAGAATCCTGGGTCAGTGAAGGGCAGGCAATGCCGTTCGGCCCCAGGGCGCGCCGCGGGGCCGCCCCTGAAGGCATTTAACTGAGAGCGGCTCCCGCGCCCTGTGAGCGCGTCCCCGGGTCCGCCGCGTCCCTTCCCTTCTTACGCACCGACACGGTTTTGTGGTGCGGACCCAAGGCACAATTGCGGCCGCTTGCTTGCACGAGGGAATGCCATCAGAATTCCCAAGAAAAGGAAACCGGTGAGGAGTCGGCCGCACCTTCCTGCGCTTCTGCTTGCTTTGGGATTAGAAAACAACTTCGGAGATTACATTTCCTATGGGCAATCTTTTGTTGTGATTCAGACTCAAGAAGGCTTTGCTTTGGAAGAAATAGATTAGCGGCTTCTCTGTGGAGTTGGAGGCGATGGAGATTTTTATAGCCTCTTCAATATGAAAGTTTCCTCTAGAACTTTGCTATCATCAGTGCTATTCTGAGGGCAGCAGCAACCTGGAAATTTAAATATATGCAGGCTCCGGCCAGATGCGTTTCTTTGTGCCTGTCTGTTGGCATTCTTCTCTTGCTGTTCCCTCTTGATCAAAATGTACAGTTAATAAAAACAGGGCCAATGAGAGGGTGGATAATAACAGCAAATCCCATACAAACAAATGCCGCTAGAAATTCTCAGTTCTGTCATCGGGGAGGCAGTTTTGCTAATCCCGTGGAACGGATGAAGAGAAAGGCACAGAGATCTCATGGATTATGTAGTGGACAGGATGTGAGGACAGGAACTGGGGCCAGGACCCAGCAGGCCAGCTGGTTTGCATGGTGCCACTCCAAACTCCCAAAATATGAATAGGTGGAATGTATTTTTTGGGATATCTTTATTTTTAGATGACTTTAAGGCTGAGAGTGCAGAAGCTTAAACACCCTTCATAGTTATTATTTCTTAGTTTATCTCTGAGAACAAAATATGTTTCTGTTTAAAATTTCTTTTACTGGTTTGCTGGAAACATTTTGATGGGAGCTTCCTTGTAAGTAAAAACATTAAAAAATACATACGTATGAAAGAAAAATCCTTTCTGCAGGTGGATTTGTAAAGAATCCAGGGACTTTTAAGTCATATAAATTAAGGAGTGAGGAACACTAATTTGATGATGGTGTTAAAATTACTTCAGACACCTTTAAGTAATCCAGTAAAGATCATTTCTGATAGTATGATCTTTTTTAAAAAATGGTATTTCTGTATCTAAGAATATATCTGTTGAAATTACTGAGGTTCATGGTACCTTCAGAAATCTCCATTATTATTCTGCCTGAGTAAGAGAGGAAATGAACAAATTTTTAATGTACTTTGGAACCCTGTGGATTGCTCAGATACTAAGCATTGTGAAATAGGGCATAAAATAGGGTAGCAAGTTAGTTCTGTGAAATGTTTGTCTCTCCTGGCATTTTTTTTTTCTTGGCAGTTGGCTAGAAATTTTCTTTTTCTTAAAGCTTATCTCTAATATTGGTAGTAGAACCTCTGCTCAAGTTTATCTTTTCCCCAAATACCTAGATTAGGACAAACTATCAAAGCTCCTGTAAGAGATTAAGGAGGAGCTGATGGTAAACTCCTTTGCTTTATTTTTTATTTTTTTAAGACAGGGTCTGGCTGTGTCACTCAGGCTGGAGTGTAGTGGTGCAATCATGGCACGCTGCAGCCTCTAACTCCTGGGCTCCAGTGATCTTCCTGCCTCAGCTTCTGGTGTATCTGGGACCATGGGTGCATGCCACCATGGCCAGCTAGTTTTAAAATTTTTTTCTAGAGACAGGGTCTCTCTATGTTACTCAGGCTGGTCTAAAAGGCCTGCACTAAAGGATTCTCCCACCCAGGCACTAGGCCTCCCAAAGAGCTGGGATTACAGGGATGAGCCACTGTGCCTCGTCCAAATTCTCCTACTCTAAATCGTCTTTTTAATTTGCTAAAATTTGTGAGTTGTAGAGAATTAATGACATGAGAGTTGGGGTTATATTACACACCTCACATTATTCTGCCATAGAGCTATTGCCTTCTGAATGATCACTTCCTCCTGAATGGCTCCACTTACTGGTTGGGTTTCTCAAAGTGTGGACCACCGATCATTTACATCAGCGTTAATGGAGGCACTTGTTAAAAATACAGGCTTTGGGCATGGCGGCTCAAGCCTGGAATCCCAACACTTTGGGAGACTGAAATAGGAGGCTAGCTTGGGCCCAGGAATTTGAGACCACCTTGGACAACATAGAGAAACCTTGCTTCTGAAAAAATTAAAAAAAAAAAAAAATACGCTGGGCATAGTGACTCGTGCCTATATTCCCAGCTCTTCTAGAGGCTGGAGTGGGAGGTTCTGGTTCACTTGAGCCCAGGAGATCGAGGCTGCAGTGAGCCAGGATTGTCCTACTGCACTCTAGCATGGACAACAGAGAGCCTGTGTCCAAAGAGTAAGTAAGTAAATAAATAACATAAAAATAAATACACGTCTCTGTCACCTCACCTCAGAATCAGACAGCTGGAGGTGGGGCCCTGGAGTTGGTATTTTTAATGCCTTCTCCAGGAATTTCTCCTGCATAGGGAAGTTGGAAACCAATGGCTTCCTTCTTGCTGAGCATCTCCTGAGACCAGCTCCTGAAGTGGATAGAAAGTTGTTTTTTTTTTTTTTTTTGAGACAGGGTCTCGCTCTGTTGCCAGGCACCAGGCTGGAGTGCAGTAGCGTGATCTCGGGTCACTGCAACCTCTGCCTCCCAGGTTCAAGCAATTCTCCTACCTCAGCCTCCCAAGTAGCTGGGACTACAGGCGCACGCCACCACGCCCAGCTAATTTTTGTATTTTTAGTAGAGACAGGGTTTCACCATGTTGGCCAGGATGGTCTCTATCTCTTGACCTCGTATTCCCCCCGCCTTGGCCTCCCAATGTGCTGGGATTACAGGTGTGAGCCACCTCGCCTGGCCCCGATAGAAAGTTTTTCAAGTGGCAGGTTAAGTTTTATGCCTTAGGCTGCTAATAAAAAACAATTAACCATGACCTTCAGCTGCATAATTGTACCTGTCATGTACCTTTCAGAAGGCAGAGGCTTTGGTTCACCACTGTACCACCAGGGCCTAAAACAGTGCCTGGCAGAACTTAATTAAATATTTGTTGAGTGAATACATGAACTACATTGCAGTAAGGCCAATTGTTTTTGTTTTTTTTTTTTGAGGTGGAGTGTCACTCTGTTGCCCAGGCTGGAATGCAGTGGCATGATCTCAGCTCACTGCAACCTCCACCTCCCGGGTTCAAGCAGTTCTCTGCTTCAGCTTCCCAGGTAGCTGGGATTACAGATGCCCACCACCATTCCAGGCTAATTTTTTTGTATGTTTAGTAGAGATGGGGTTTCACCATTTTGGCCAGGCTGGTCTTGAACTCCTGACCTCACGGTTTGAAATCCTGACTGAACTCCTGATCCACCTGCTTTGGCCCCCCAAAGTGCTGGGATTACAGGTGTGAGCCATTCCACCCGGCCAGGCCAATCTTTTAAAAGTTTACTTGTCAAATTAATCTGTAACTTAGTAGTCACTGATTTTTTAAATTAGGAGCCACAAGCAGCATACCCCAGTGACTCCTGTAAGTTTGGTTAGTTTAGAAGGGAGAGACCTTTCCCAGGAGTAGTGTGCTCGAGGCGATTAGCCAGAAAGAAGATTCACAGCAAAGCATTTGCTTAGAGACTCCAAATGTAAATTTAAGTCACAGTGTAGTGATACATCTTATGTCATACTTACATTTGGTATATTGTCTTATATCGAAATACCGTTTTATAAACCATAATTCCAACATACTGCTATAAAAATTGGTTGCTAACAAATACAGAAAGTTGTTATGTTTTCCAATTTCACTTTTCATGTTAATAAAATTTGACCTTTACCCCTTCTTTTCAAGAGTTCACCACAGGGCACCATAGATATTATGTAGTTAAGAATGCAGACTCTGGAGAATATTGTGTTTGACTACACGTAGTTGGTGAGTTTGATCTACCCTCTCAATGCCTCATTTCTCAGCTGAAAATAGGAATAGCAATAATAAAGTTCAGATATTTCTAAGTGCTTACTTATATAAGTTTCTGAGACACATCCACTTAATAAATGGTAGTTATAGTGATGATAAAGAATTAGGATGTATAAAAATACATAAAACTCTAAAGCTAACCCATTAAAGTGTTGTACTACTGTACTTTATGGTAGTAAGTAGAAATCTGTTGCTTAAAAAGGAAGTTTCTTTGGTGATGTGTGCCTGTAGTCCCAGCTACTTTGGAGGCTGAGGTGGAGAATCACTTGAACCTAGGAGATCAAGGCTACAGTGAGCTATGACTGCGCCACTGCACTCCAGCCTGGGTGACAGAACAAGGCCCAATCTCAAAAAAAAAAAAAAAAAAAGAAAAAGGAAAATATTTCTTTTGCTAACTTTTTGGTACTATGTATAATTTTTTTCTTTTTCTTTTGAGATGGATTCTCACTCTGTTGACCAAATGGGAGTGCTCTGGAGTGATTTCGACTTACTGGAACCCCTTCCTCTTGGGTTCAAGTGATTCTCCTGTCTCAGCCTCCCAAGTAGCTGGGATTACAGGCACATGCCACCATGCCTGGCTGATTTTTTGTATTTTTAGTAGAAACGGTGTCACCATGTTGGCCAGGCTGGTCTTGAACTCCTGACATGATGATCCACCCACCTTGGCCTCCCAAAGTACTGGGATTATAGGCGTGAGCTACCATGCTCAGTCTGTGTAATTTTTTAATTGAACAACTAGACTAAACATTAAAAGTATTTAATAAGCTACCAGATATGTATGAGTAACTCTAAGTTTCGAAAATAAATATTAAATCTCATGATCACTTTTAGGTTGAAATATAGTTTATGATAAGCAACAAATATTCTTTGTATTTAAAAAGATAATTGTATGTTTTGTGGTAGAAAAATTGAAATACAGAAAAGTAAAGGTGGAAAACTATAAAATACCCATCAGTTGGCCAGGCACAGTGGCTCACACCTGTAATCCTAGCACTTTGAGAAGCTGAGGCGGGCAGATCCTGAAGAAAAGAGGTGGAGACCATCCTGGCCAACATGGTGAAACCCTGTCTCTACTAAAAATACAAAAATTAGCTGGGTACGGTAGCACATGCCTATAGTCCCAGCTACTGGGGAGGCTGAGGCAGGAGAATTGCTTGAATCTGGGAGGTGGAGGTTACAGTGAGCCGAGATCGCACCACTGCACTCCAGCCTGGTGACAGAGCCAGACTCTGTCTCAAAAACAAAACAAACCAAAAAACCCTGTAAATCTACTACCTGCATATATATATTTCTTCAAATACTTTTGTGTGGGTGCATGTGGCTATTCATACACAACTTCTGGCAACAAAAGTGGGATCCTGCCATACATATGGTTATAACCTGCTTTTTTTCTGTTTAACATGCTGTTGTGAGTGTCTCTCCCTATATATATTGTCAATTATAACCATTTTAGTAACCAAATAATATTCCGTTTTATGGCTCTATAGTTTTTTTTTTTTTTTTTTTTNAGAGTGAGACCCTGTCTGAAAACCAACCAACTAACCAACCAATATCTAATTTTTTTTTTTTTTTGAGACGGAGTCTTGCTGTGTCACCCAGGCTGGAGCATAGTGGCGCAATCTTGGCTCGCTGGAACCTCTGCCTCTCAGGTTCAAATGAATCTCCTGCCCCGGCCTCCCGAGTAGCTGGGATTACAGGTGCCCACCACCATGCCCGGCTAATTTTTGTATTTTTGGGAAAGACAGGTTTTACCATGTTGGTCAGACTGGTCTTGAACTCCTGATCTTGTGATCTGGCCGCCTAGGCCTCCAAAAGTGCTGGGATTATAGGTGTAAGCCACTGCGCCAGCCAAGAAAGTGAATTTTAAGCAAGTTAATCTATTTGAATTCATCACTGCTCTTTCAGTGTTTTTCTAGCAAAATTAACAATAGTTAGCTTGCTTTATTAGCTTACTGTCCAGAGAGAACATGGGTTAAATTGTTTTGGCTTCAGCTCACTGGACTGAGTTTTTCTGTGCTGCCTAGCTCAGTTTTCAGGTGGTCACCAAAACCTATTGTTGTTTTTATGTGGTGTGGGGGCTGCTGAAGCCATGTGGTAGTGTGTTTGGCTCTTTGTTGAGTGGTGGAGCCAGGAGTGGAACTGAGGGATGTGGCAGAGTTTTGGATTCAACTAAATCTGAATGTGAAAATAACTAGGTCTGGCCGGATGCGGTGGTTCACACTTGGGCATGGTAGTATGTGCCTATAATCCCAGCTATTCAGGAGGCTGAGGCAGGAGAACTGCTTGAACCTGGAAGGCAGAGGTTGCAGTGAGCTGGTATCATGGGATTGCACTTCATCCTTGGCGGTAGAGCAAACCTCTGCCTCAAAAAAAAAAAAAAAGAAAAGAAAAGAACAAGGTCATAGCAACATAGCAAGTGGTCAGAGTTTCACCCTTGGTGGTTAAAATTAAATATCCTCTCTCTAATACAAGAGGACAGTGCTTTTGCTCCTCTGTTGCGCTGGTGAGCATTTGATGTGTTCCTCGCGTTATGTCTGCAAATCGTTCTGGTGTCTGGTGGCATGCATTTGCAAGACACGGATATAGTTTATGGACATGGAAGAGGTCAACTGACGTGCCAGGCTTTAACCAACCTAGTTTAGAAAGACACTGACTCTTCCCATAGAAACACTGAAACAGGATGCCATTGGAGCCATTCGTTTTGTGTGTTTGTGTCTGTCTGTGTGTGTAGGGCTAATTACTTCTCTGCAAGGCAAATTTCCTGAGCAGTTTTATTCTTCTAGCACAGACAAAATGTTGTGTAAATGCATACATCATTCCAGTGTATTATTTATAAGAGCGTCCATTGTGAATCCAGTGTTTTATAAAAACCAATTCATTTCTGTGGTGAACTTAAGATAGTAGATTTTAAAACCAAGTTATCTTTCAGTTTCTGAAGTTATTTGAAACTCAGCTGCTCCATTCTTGCAGAATTGGGGTATTGGATTTTGGCCACTGATGAATAAAAGCTATATAGCTACTAACAAGAGAAACCTTGAAAAATTGACAGCAAAATGAGTGCCATTCTTGGTATATTGCAGATTTCAATGAATAGTAGTTTCCTCTGCCTTTATTTCTCCTCTTTCCTGTGCTTAATATAAAGAGCTAAAATTAAACAAAGTCATTAAATGAAAATAGGTCTATATTACAGGTAGCACAGCTTATTTTTAGACCCCTTGAGATACAGTTATTACAATTTTTATAGTATTATTTAAATGATTAGAGGAGGAAGAAACTTGGTAGTGGTGTTACCAGGATGTTAGCTCCATGAGGGCAGGGAGTTGTCCAGGGTATTAGCCCCCAGCCCTAAAGCAGCACCTGCTGTCTGGCAGACATACAAGGCTTATTTGTTGGCTTATTAAATAAAGGAGTGCGGTGGCTTATGCCTGTAGTCCCAAGCACTTTGGGAGGCCAAGGCGGTGGGATCGCGAGGTCAAGAGATCGAAACCATCCTGGCCAACATGGTGAAACCCCATCTCTACTAAAAATACAAAAATTAGCTGGGGGTGGTAGCGTGCGCCTTTAGTCCCAGCTATTTGAGAGGCTGAGGCAGGAGAATCGCTTGAACCTGGGAGGCGGAGGTTGTAGTGAGCCGGGATCGAGCCACTGCACTTCAGCCTGGCAACAGAGCAAGACTCCGTATCAAAATAAATAAATAAATAAATAAAAAATAAAGGAGTATTTGAGGCCCTTCAAGACTGGAGGCCAGAGGGCTCTGAGCTAGTACTGGGGACAAGAGAGGTGAGGAGTGAAAGAGAGGCTCACCTGGGACTTGATTCAAAATATCTGGGGAGTAGGAAGCTACTGTAAGTTTCAAGCAGAGGAGTCCCATGATGTGCTTTTGTTTAAAAAGCTCCCTCTGGATATCATGTGGGAGTGGATTGGAGGAGGGATAGAGAGGAGCAATGCTTTGATGCCACGTCCAGCTGTCTATGGATGTTGATGTTTCTGCCTAGCCTTCTACTTTATCTTTGTGAGGAGGATAATATGGTTTACTTTGTGAGGTCTCAGGGATGTTTGAGATGAATGGTAATTTGTATAAACTTTCTGGAGTTCTTTGAGGAAAAGAGAACCCCATAAAATTACTATTATTATTGATCAAATGAAATAGCAGTGTGAAATAATTATTTAGCTTTATAAACTAATTGAGGTTATGAATATAGATTTCTGATAGGAGAGATTTTTCTGCTTCCTTTTCTTTTTTTTTTTTGAGACGGAGTTTCGCTCTTGTTACCCAGGCTGGAGTGCAATGGCGCAATCTCGGCTCACCGCAACCTCCGCCTCCCGGGTTCAGGCAATTCTCCTGCCTCAGCCTCCTGAGTAGCTGGGATTACAGGCACGCGCCACCATGCCCAGCTAATTTTTTGTATTTTTAGTAGAGACGGGGTTTCACCACGTTGACCACGATGGTCTCGATCTCTTGACCTCGTGATCCACCCGCCTCGGCCTCCCATAGTGCTGGGATTACAGACGTGAGCCACCGCGCCCGGCCTCTGCTTCCTTTTCTTAATGAGAGAAGTCGTAAATGTATGGAAATGAATCCTTAAAATAGTTGGCTTATGCTTTGTCTATAGAAGCTGTTTGTTCTCTTTGAGAAAGACCTATTTTGTAAAAAGCTGCTGTTGTCTGTCCAATCGGGAGTTTTAATTAGTAACAAAGGGAGGGAAATCCCACAGTAATTGTAACCTTACATTACTTCTTAGTTCAATTAGTTTTAAACCACAGTCATTATCTGTTATCTTCAGTTGTTTTGATCTTGGAAGATGAAGTGATATTACAGTTGTGATTTGGTAATTTAAAAATAACATGTTTTTCCTGCTACAAAAGGAATAGATGTTTCTTGAAGAAAACTTTTGAAAACGTGTGTAAGGAAAGAAGACTAACGCCTACCAAGATCTTACCATCCAGTGATAATGACTGTTAATACCCTGTGAAGGTCAACATGCTCAAATTACCCAGCAGGTGCCTGGTGTGAAGCTGCTCAGCCTGGAAGACTTGAAGGCCTATTAGGGACCATAAGCACTGAAGGTAGTCCTATCAGAAGGACAGTCCAGGGCCAGTCAACCCAGATCTTTGTAGTTCTGGGAGGATGCGTCCTGGTGTTGCTACATCTTCTAGTTATTTAAGAGAATGTGGATTTAATATGAAATCTTCTGATTTTTATGTGGGCTACACTTTATTTTGTTAACACACTGGGGGTTAGAGCATACCTGAGGGCTGAATTCAGTCTATGTTGCCTTGCCAGTTTGTAACCTCAGGTACATACAGTTTTATAGCCTGTGTTTGTCACTTAATTTGCAGTCCTTTTTGCTATATTATCACGTATGTAATCAGTCACTTACTGCTGGTATAGATTCTTTGTCTTTTTGCTTTTTAATGAAGGCAGGTAAAATTCTTGGACCGAAAGATGTTTGCAAAGCCTTTGCGGCATGCTGCCCTCAGGTAGATTCCTCCTATCATGTAAAAGGTACTTGTTTCCTGTTCTTTTACCAGGACTGGGTAAAACTGTCTCCAAAAACATGGTAGCCAATTTTATTTATTTTAACTTGCCTTATTTTCTGTATTACCAATGAATGTGAATGATTATTAAATGCCTATTGGCCTTATACGAATTTATTTGGTAACTAGCCTGTCATCATTCCCCAAAACTGAGTACATTAGTATCTTTGGCACAACTATAATCCATTTTAAGTACTATGATTGGAAAGTTCTTTTTTTTTTTTTTTTTTTTGAGACGGAGTCGCTGTTGCTCAGGCTAGAGTGCTGTGGTGTGATTGTGGCCCACTGCAGCCTCTGCCTCCTGGATTCAAGCAGTTCTCTGCCTCAGCCTCCTGAGTAACTGGGATTACAGGTGCCCACCACCACACCTGGCTAATTTTTGTATTTTTAGTAGAGACGGGGTTTCACCCTCTTGGCCAGGCTGGTCTTGAACTCCTGACCTCATAATCCACCTGCTTTGGCCTCCCAAAGTGCTGGAATTACAGATGTGAGCCATTGTACCTGGCCGGGAAGTTCTTTTGTGTTTTTTTTTCTTTTCTGTTTTTTGAGAGTCTCGCTTTTTCGCCAGGCACCAGGCTGGAGTGCAGTGGTGCGATCTCAGCCCACTGCAACCTCCACCTCCCCGCTTCAAGCAATTCTCCTGCCTCAGCTTCCTGAGTAACTGGAACTACAGGTGTGCACCGTCATGCCCAGCTAATTTTGTATTTTAGTAGAGATGAGGTTTCGCTATGTTGGCCAGGATGGTCTCGATCTCTTGACCTCGTGATCCACCCGCCTCGGCCTCCCAAAGTGCTGGGATTACAGGCATGAACCACCCTGCCCGGCCCGTTTGTGTTTTTTTTTTTTGAGACAGAATCTTGTTTTGTTGCCCAGGTTGGAGTGCAGTGGCACAACCTTGGCTCACTGCAACCTCCACCTCCCCGATTCAAGTGATTCTCCTGCCTCAGCCTCCCAAGTAGCTGGGACTGCAGATGTGTGTCACCATGCCTGGCTAATTTTTGTATTTTTAGTAGAGATGGGGTTTCTCCATGTTGGTCAGGCTGGTCTCGAACTCCTGACCTCAGGTGATCTGCCCGCCTTGGCCTCCCAAAGTGCTGGGATTACAAGTATGAGCTACCACGCTTGGCCAGATTCTGTCTTAAAACAACCATATATAACCTTTTTGACTCCCCAAAAATGTAACTACTAATGACCTATTGTTGACCAGAATCCTTACTGATAACATAGTCAACGAATACATACTTTATATGCTATATATATATTATATACTTTATGTATTTTTTTTTTTTTGAGACAGTTCCACTCTTGTTGCTCAGATTGGAGTGCAATGGCATGATCTCAGCTCACAGCAACCTCCGCCTTCCGGGGTCAAGCAATTCTCCTGCCTCAGCCTCCCAAGTAGTTGGGATTACAGGCATGTGCCACCACACCCAGCTAATTTTGTATTTTTAGTAGAGATAGGGTTTCTCCATGTTGGTCAGGCTGGTTTTGAACTCCTGACCTCAGATGATCTGCCCACTTTGGTCTCCCAAAGTGTTGGGATTACAGGCAGGAGCCGCTGCGCCCGGCCTTAAGTACTGTATTCTTACAATAAAGTAAACTAGTGAAAGGAAAATAGTATTAAGAAAATTATAAGGAGGAGAAAAATATATTTACTGTTCATTAAGTGGAAGTGGATCATCATAACATTCTTCATCTTCATTGTCTTCAGTTCGAGTAGGCTGAAGAGGAGAAGGGAGGGTTGGTCTTGCTGTCTCAGGGGTGACAAAGGTAGAAGGAAATCTGAATATGAGTGGACCCGCACAGTTAAAACTCATGTTATTCAAGGGTCAACTACTTAGACAAACCTAGGTGGTATAGCCTACTGTGCACCTAGGTGATATGGTATAGCCTATTGCTTCTAGGCTACAAAGCCCTACAGCGTTTATTATACTGTAGGCAGCTGTAAGTAGTAAGTAATACTTACTTAATACAGTAGTGAGTATTTGTGTATTGAGACATATCTAAACATAGAAAAGGTACAGTAAAAATATGGTGGTGTAATCTTGTGGGACCATGATTGTATATGCAGTCCATCATTGACTCTGACAGTATTGGCTTCATGACTGTACCTACTGGATCCTTTGGGCACTTATAAATTCAACATGTCTAGAACATTCCTCACTTGCCACCGTTGTTCTTACCAACCTCTTCCTCTGTATATCCCATCTTGGTGAATGATAGTATTATCTATCCTTTTGTTAATTGTTTCAGCAGTTATTTATTGATTACTTACTGTATATCAGTGTAGTTTGTTGTATAGTTTTATATCATTTTGTTCCTGATTCCTAGCACAGAGCTGCCAAAAACTTTGGAATTTCCTGGGCAGTGGGAGTGTCTTGTTATTCATGATGAGCCCTTTTGGATCTCATCTGAGTTCATGCTAATGAAGTGGCTCCTCGGAATGAGGGGCTGGACAGCCTCAGAATGGGGACTGGTCTGGAGGAAGCAATCAGCAAACTGCTAGATTGGAGGGTTGGAACTTTCAGCCCTCCACCACCACCAGCTCCAGGGAAGAGAGAGGGACTGGAGATTGAGTTTGGTCAAGTGGTCAGTGATATACTCAATCGTGCTTATGTAATGAAATTGCAAATGAAAGTCCTGAAACTATGAGGTTTGGAGAGCTTCTGGGTTGGTCAACACATGCTGTGCAGAAAGGTGGGTGCCTGTACTGCACAGAGGAGAAGAGGGCATGGAAGCTGTGTACCTCCCCTCCCCCATACTTTGTGTTGTGAATCTCTTCCATTTATCTGTTCCTGAGTTGTGTAGAGCTTTTGCATGTTCGATGAGTTGTTCTAGTCAGTTACTGAACTTGAAGTGGAGTTATAGGAACCCCTAAATTTGTAGTCAGACTGGCAGATGTGCTGGTAGCCTGGGGGTATGCGAGACTTGAGGCTGGCATCTGAAGTGGGGAATACTTGTGGGACCAAGTCTTACCTGCACTAACACCAGTAGTATCAGAATTGAAGCGAACGGTAGGATACCCAGTTAGTGTTGGAGAACATTTTAAGAACTCAATCTGCCTATGGTGTTTTTGTATACTGTGTCTGTATACAGTATAGACTTAGTACCTGCCTTTAAGCTAGATAGATGAAGAAGGAGTTATAAGTTAGCTGTGTAAGCTATTCATGGACTAAGTCAGCAGCCTGTACTCTTTTTTTTTTTCCTAACATAGATAAGGTCTTGCTTTGTCACCCAGGCTGGAGTGTGGTGGCATGATCATGGCTAACTGCAGCCTCAACCTCCCAGGCTCAGGCAATCCTCTTACGTCAGCCTCCCAAGTGGCTGGGACCACAGGTGTGCATCACCACACCTGGCTAATTTAAAAAAAAATTTTTTGTGGAGATGACAATCTCACTATGTTGCCCAGGCTGGTCTCAAACTTCTGGGCTCAAGCAGTCTTCCCGCTTCAGCCTCCCAAATGCTGGGATTAGAGGTGTGAGCCACTGTACCCAGCCTGGATTCTGTCTGATGCTGAAGTTGCTTGATTCTGTCAGTTCAGCCTCTGAAAGATCGTTTGAATTCACTGCTTTCTAGCCTCACAGCTGTGGTCTTATTCTAGGCCTTTATATATTTTTTCACTTTACTAGGTCTTAATGGTTGCTGCTTTGTGACTTGTCTGGCTTCTCTGTTCTGCTTCATTTTACACACCCATGTTGCCAAAATAATCTTTGTTATGTGCTGCCCCCACAATAAGATCTTTCCCTGTGCTTTTATCTCCTAAGGTGGTGGGCCTCAAGCTGTTTGGTATCAAAACCCTTGCTAACCCCAAGGAATTTTTCTTCATGTGGATTTTTGTCTATCACTCCACCAGATGAGAAATTAAAACCAAGAAATTTATATTTAAAATAACTATAAGGCTGGGCGCGGTGGCCCACGCCTATAATCCCAGCACTTTGGGAGGCCGAGGCGGGTGGATAACGAGGTCAAGAGATCGAGACCATCCTGGTCAACATGGTGAAACCCCGTCTCTACTAAAATTACAAAAATTAGCTGGGCATGGTGGCGCACGCCTGTAGTCCCAGCTACTCGGGAGGCTGAAGCAGGAGAATTGCTTGAACCCAGGAGGCAGAGGTTGCAGTGAGCCGAGATCAAGCCATTGCACTCCAGCCTGGGTAACAAGAGCGAAACTCTGTCTCAAAAAATAAATAAATAAAATAAAATAACTATAATAAACCCATTACATGTTAACATAAATAACATTTTTATGCAAACTGTTCACAAAACAAATTTAGTGAGAAAAGTGGCCCTTTTTAACATTTTTTGCAGATCTCTTTCATGTCTGACTGAATAAAAGACAGCTGAATTCCATAACTGCTCCTGTAGTGAGTTCATTGTGAAGCACTTTGGTTGAAATAGTTGAAGAAAACCTGGCCTTATACAGATATGTAGTTGGAAAGAACAGGAGTCTTTTAGTGATGTTTTCAGAAAATTGTGGTTATTTTGTGATACTGTACCAGAACTTGATACTGCGTAGTTTCTTAGGGATTGGTTGCAGTGTAGAGTCTGAAGTCATATAAATGAACTTTTCTTCCCCTGTTACGATAAAATCTGTTGATCTATCCTCTACTTTGAATGGCTACTTTACCCCTGTTTGATTTTGTAACATCACGTATTGATCATTTGGAGAATCTTGGGTCACTGAGTTACATAGATCTTAAAATGTTAACATATTTTATTAAATAATATCACATAATCACATTTATTATCACCACCCATCTTATTAGAAAATTCTGTAAATGTTGAGAAGCAGTTTAGCTCATAATGGCAGATACAGGTTTTCCAAAATTCTAATTTTCATACAAACTCAAATTTTATCATTAACAACAAGTACTGTCAGTTGTTTTTCTTGCAGCATCAGGCTTGCTTCATTTTTGAGACACTGTGCCAAATACCCAAATCTGAATAATCATAGTTTTTTGTTGTTGTTTTACCAAATAAAAATTGGGTTCCATTTTTAAAAAAACGCTAGTTTAGCTCACAACTCAAATGATTGCACAGCGATTTTCTTGGACATTACTGTTTGGTGTACCACATAAGTGCTTTATGAGTACTTAGTCATATAAGTATTTGAATGATACCCATTTGCCTAATCAGGAAGGTTTCTTGGGATTATCTAGGTACTGGGTTTTATGCTGCTGAGTTCATCAGTTAAATAGCCTTTAGATAAAGGACGGGTTGGAGTTATACTTGGCTCATATCGAATATGCTTTCTGGTATTATTTGACCCACACTGCCCCTCATGCCACACATGCTTCTGCATGTACACAGGAATGAGTACTGAGTGCCTGTCATGTTTCAGGGATTCTGTAGGTTTTTCACATATGCCATTTAAAATTTGCTTTTTTACAATTTTGTGAGCTAAATAGCAAGATCCTTATGTTACAGATGAGGATCTCAAATTTGCTGCCATTTGTAGTAATGAAAACATAATAATGACTGGGTGTGGTGGCTCATGCCTGTAATTGCAGTACTTTGGGAGGTCGAGGCAGGTGGATCACCTGAGATCAGGAGTTCAAGACCAGCTTGGTCAACATGGTGAAACCCCATCTCCACTAAAAATATAAAAATTAACCAGGCATGGTGGCACGTGCCTGTAATCCCAGCTACTTAGGAGGCTGAGGCAGGAGAAACCTGGGAGGCAGAGGTTGCAGTTATCTGAGATCATGCCATTGCATTCCAGCCTGGGCGACAGAGTAAGACTCAGTCTCAAGAAAAAGAAAAAAAAAAAGGAAAAACATAAATGGCATAGTGAGTAGCTAAACTTAAATAAAAAATTATCGATTTACCACATAAATAACAGTATTACTGTTAAAACACACGCACTGAATGAAGAGATTCCCCCAAACAGGCTTCGTGTGAGCAACATGGCTTTTTATTCACCCGAGTGCAGGCAGGCTGAGTCCGAAAATGGAGTCAGCGAAGGGCAGTGGGATAGGATTTGGTTTTACGGGTTTGAAATAGGCAGTTGAAAGTTACCGAAGTTACAGTTTAGGGCGGTTTCTTGCAAGCTGGGAGGAGGTTGTAGGGTCTGGAGTCAGGAGGTTGACCAAGGTCGGTTACAAAGTCCAATTCCCTTGTCAATTGAGGTGGGAATAAGGAACAATAGAAGAATGTCTCAAGTTAATTAGGTGCTGCAAGGGTTGATCATTCTTCATTCTTCCTCTTTTCATGGTCTTCCAGTTACTTCAGTTTTTCTAATTCCAGGAGGACATCCAGAGGTGTACCGTGCAGGTCATGGTGGTCGCCATGGCATCCATGGCACTGTCAGTCAGCCTAAAAGACCTTACAATTATAACATTATAAAATAAGATTTGGTATAAATGAGCTTTTATCAGCATAGACACACCTCAGACATTAGTCTACCTTGCAATTCTAGGAGGAGCAGGAATTATTTGTAAAGCCCTGTTTTGGATATGTACTGAAGTTCCTTCAAATTCTAATGATTCATAACTCTTCAGGCAATTGTAGCAGTTACTGGATATACCAGGAAGTTATGCCTGTAATTACTGCTCAGAAATGAGATATGTAAACTGTAGCCTGATGTTCATACTGGTTGTATTATGAGATACATTACCTTTTAGATTTCTTCTTATGAGATTTTTTTTTTTTTAGATTTAGTTTACAAAGCCATTAATTGTTTAAAAATTATAGTGTAAATTATAGGATTTAGTTAGATGGGCTGTTAGGCCCTAGCTTTGCTGGCAACTGTAACAACCTTTTATGATTACAGTTAAGATGTAATCCAGATGCTCTTTGTAATAGACCGTTCAATATCCTGAATATTGTTTTGTTAGGTTCAAAAACGTTAGAAAAGATCTGAATCAGGATGATAAAATGACATTCACCCATCTGATATTGGGCGTACTTCTTTGTGACATACCTAACCCAATTTAAAAGCAAATTCTAAAACCAAGAGTTGCTTAAAAGATTTTGTAGACAGTGGGGATTGGAACTTGCAATGTTGTATTTGACCGGAGCGTAGAAAGTTATCACAAGACAAAAGTATGCCAGATTGCAGGGTCATTTATTATGCCGGCGACCACAGAGGACTCACGTCTCTCCAACCTGTGGTGCCAAAAGGAGGGTGCCATGATTTTTTATACCCGAAAAACCACCTTGGGAGTGGGGGTGAGGGGCGGGGATGGGGATCAGAAGAATCCGGACATTACAAGGGCTAGGGGATTCTGTGATTCACCTCAGTGGTTTACAGAAGTCAAGATATACATTTGTTTACACATCACAGATTTTAGCAGTTACTGATAAGAAAAGGTAAGCAGCTTTACATAGTTTTGAAGAACAAACTAGCAGTTCTATTTACAGAGGCCAAGGACAGCAGTTATTGTGAGGAGAATGGGGCAGCCATTTCAACTTATCTAAAAACAGTTTTACATTTTATAAAATAGTTTTGCTCCGGTTCTGGCTCTAGGCCAGCACAATATCACAGCAAGTGATTTATCAGCGATGTAGCTACTAGCGTTTTCTTAAAAAGTCCTCAGTGAGGTAGCTGGACAAGGCTTGTTATTTCATGGTTGAGAGGCAGGCAGCATAAGCAAAGGGATTCTGGAGCCAAGCTGCTCAGGTATTGTGTTAGCCCACTTTATGTTGCTGTAACAGAATACCTGAGGCTGGGTAATACATAAAGAAAAAAGGTTTATTTGGGTCATGATTCTGATGGCTAGGAAGGTCAAGATTGGGCATCTGGTGAGGTCCTCAGGTTGCTTCTCACTGTGGACTCCTGAGTGTGATATGGATGTGAAGAAACTAGAATCCTTAGACATTGTTGGGGTGAATGTAACTTGGTGCCACTGCTGTGCTTAGGGGAGCTAGAGAGTGCAGAGGTCACATGGTGAGAGAAGTGGCAGGTTCTCAACAGCCAGCTCCTGTGAGAACTAAGAGTGAGAACTCACTCACTCATTGGGAGGGTCTTAATCTATTCATGAAGGATCCACCCCATGACCTGAAAACACCTCCCATTAAGCCCTACCTCCCTACACTGCCACAATAGGGACCAAAATTCAACCTGAGATTTGATGGGGACAAATAACAGTACTAACTGTGTAACCATAGGCCAGCTATTTAACTGTTCTGTGCCACAGTTTCCTCATCTATAGAATGGGGTTGATCACAGTTCCTATCTCATCAGATTGTTGTGAGGTTGCTAAAACAGGTAGCACAGTGCCTCACCGAATAGTAAACAGTATGTAAGAAATGACTAGTATTATTATCTGTGATCCAAGCCTGGAATTTATAATTTAAGACAAAAATGAAGTTATGTGTACTTTTGTTGCCAGTTGATTGTGACCTCTCAATTTCTCAGTCGCTCTTTCCATCATCTAGAGGTTTTGTCATTTGTTTTAAGCTTTGAAGAGATGAGAGGAAGAGATGTATGATAGGCTTAAATCACTCTCATCTACTTATATGAAAAAACATTACACATAATGCAAGATAATCTCATTAAAAAGTGGGCAAAGACATGAGTAGGCATTTTTCCAAAGAAAATATCCAAATGGCCAACCAGTACATGAACAGATAGATACTCAAAATTGTTAGTCATTAGGGAAGTGGAAATCAAAACTATGAGATAACCACTTTACAACCATTAGTATGACTACTATTTTTTTTTTTAAAAGGAAAGTAAGTGTTGGTAAGGATGTGAAAAAACTGGAATCCTCCATACATTGCTGATGTGAATGTAACATGGTGCCAATGCTGTGTAAAAATAATTTTTCAGCACCTCAGTTAGATAAATACAGAGTTGTATGGCTTAGCAATTCCATTCCTAGCTATATACCAAAAGAAAACAGGTGTTCAAACAAAAACTTGTACATAATCGTTCATAACAGCATTATTTATGATAACCAAAAGGTAGAAACGACCCAAATGTCCATCAACTTTTGTGCATCAGTGGACAATGTGGTATATTCATATAGTGGAATATGATTCAGCCGTAAAAAGAAACTAATAATGCATGGTACAGTATAGAAATACCTTGAAAACATATACAATAAAAATGAAAACATGTATAATATAGGTGTACCTTGAAAATATGCTAAGTGAAAGAAGCTAGACACAACAGGCAATATACTTTATGGTTCCTTTTTTCTTCCTTTTTTTGGTAGAGTCTTACTTTGTTGCGCAGGCTGGAGTGCAGTGGCATGATCTCAGCTCACTGCAGCCTCTCAAGCGATTCTCATGCCTCAGCCTCCCGAGTAGCTGGTGTTACAAGCGCCCGCTGCCATGCGCAGCTGATTTTTTTTTTTTTTTTTTTTTGAGATGGAGTCTTGCTCTGTCACCAGGCTGGAGCACAGTGGCGCAGTCTCGGCTCACTGCAACCTCTTCCTCCCGGGTTCAAGTGATTCTTTTAGCCTCAGTCTCCTGAGTAGCTGGGACTACGGGTGCGTGCCAAACGCCCGGCTAATTTTTGTATTTTTAGTAGAGACGGGGTTTTACCGTATTGGCCAGGATGGTCTCAATCTCTTGACCTTGTGATCCACCTGCCTCGGCCTCCCAAAGTGCTGGGATTACAGTCGTGAGCCACCACGCCCGGCTCCAGCTGATTTTTTTTGTGTGTGTGTTTTTAGTAGAGAGCATGCTGGTCTCAAACTCCTGATCTCAAGTGATCTACTTGCCTCGGTCTCCCAAAATGCTGGGAATACAGTTGTAAGCCACTTCGCCTGGCCTATATGGTTCCATTTATATGAAACACCCAGAATAGGCAAATCTATGGAAACAGAAATGAGATGAATAGTTGTTTGGGGCAGAGCATGTGATTTCTTTTTGGAGTGATGAAAATGTTCTGGAATTAGATATGGTGGTGGTTGTACAGCATGACTGTATGAGATGTCACTGAATTGCATACTTTAAAAGTGGTAAAATGGCAAATTTTATGTTATTTGTATTATGCTGCAATTAAAAAAAAATAATTCGACATGACACGTATTCCGGGTTTACCTTAGTTGTTATTTTGCCAAAATGCTTTCTTAAAGCATTTTATTGTAATTTTAGGATAAGATCATTTGCGGTTTATATGTAGTTCAATGAAATGTATCATAGTTGTTTTATTCTCTTGTAAATCTAGAAAAGGGAAAAAAATGTAAGCCTTGAGAGTTTTAAATATGTCTTCACTTTGTGCAAATGTTCTTAAAGTGTAGCATGGAGCCCTTGGGCTCCTTATGACCTTTTCAAAGGGTTTACAGGTTCAGATTATTTGCGTAATAATAGTTGAGAGTTAATTGCTTTTTACAATTTTATTTTACTTATTTTTATTTTTTGAGACGAGGTTTTGCTCTGTCGCCAGCCTGGAGTGCAGTGGTGCAATCAGCTCACTGTAGCCTTTAATTTCTGGGCATAAGTGATCCTCCTGCCTCTTAGCCTCCCAAGCTGGTACTACAGGGAGGCATTGTTTTACGTTTACATGTCACCATATCCAGGTAGTTTTTAAAATTTTTCATAGAGATGAGTTTTGCCACACATTGCTTGTGCTGGTCTCTAACTCCTGGGCTCAAGTGATTCACGAATCCTCCCACCTTGGCCTCCCAGATTCTGAGATTACAGGCATAAGCCAGCACACTCAGCCTATTTGCTTTTTTTCACTCATTGTCTCCACAAGTGTACAGTGTAGTTTTCTAAATGCTGTATAATATATGACGGTGTAATCTCTTTGTTGGCTGTTGGTTTATATACTTGTATATGTCTGGGTGTTTTTTTTTTTTTTTTTTTTTACAATTCTCTAAGGTTATCTTTTTGGGATCCTCAGTGATTTTTAAGTGTACAAAAGAGTTCTGAGGCCAAAAAGTTTGAGAACAAAATGTCTTAGTAAAAATATATGTGCCAATAATGAAAAAAATATATGTGAACTACCTGTATTATGTATTTTTGAAAATAGAAGGAAAATAAATTGTAAGCCAGATGACTCTTTTGGCTTCTTAGCTTTTATCGTCTTTACTGCTCAGAGGTTGCTAGATTTGGAACCAAAGTGTTCTTTTTGGGACATGGTAGGTTTCCGGTTTAAAAAAAGGATGTCAGGTATTGGTTAAGTCTACAGTTTTGAATTTTCTAATCCAGCATCTCTGCAGAATAGGTACTGATACTTGGATTTTATAGCCAGGGCACAAAATGGTTAAGTAACTTATCCGACAGCTAGTAAGTGGCAGATTTAGTGTTTGGGTCCACGAAGTCTGTTTCCTGAGTCTGCACTGTTCCCAGTATATGATCTATATCTATATAATACCTCTCCTTATGTACGTTGTTTAATAATAGCTCCCTGGGAATGTATGTGTGAAGTTCCCATTTGGAAGGCTGGCATTGTAGTACTGCACTGATAGTGGTGGCAGTGATTGTGAGGTGGGTTGGGTTCTGGCGCCTAAGGCAGGGGCTCCAGCAAGCAGATAGTTGGAGGAGAGACAGGGAGCAAGGATAGGAGGATGGGCCGCTATAGGGGCCAGACCTGCCTAGGATATTTCTGGTATAGTTTGAAAATTGGACCTTTCCTTTCTAGAGATTGGCTCCACTTACGGCTTTAATAATAGGGCTTCTTCCCCTTCTGGAGCCCTTTGGAGCAAGATGCGTTATCACAGTTTTCTCCTGACCTCTTTACTTGAGTCTAGCACTTATTGCCTTTGAACTTTTCTGAGGGTTTTTACTACCAACTAGAAAGGAAAGGAAAAGTTGAAGAGGGAGGTGGTATTCAAAAGATAAGTGGTACAAATTGGAGTCTTTAGGATTCATGTTATTAAAACACAATTTGTCAACCTCCTTGAGAGGGTCACATCACTGTGGTGTGGGCCCTCCCAAGGCGTGTCATCACTGAGGTTAGGATGGGCTCTCTGCCATGAGGAGTAAGCCAGTGACTCCAGCCAAAGCTAGAAACGGGGAGTGTTGCCAAGAGATCTGGACTGGGGCTGAAGGATGTCCCCGCCTGCTTCCCTTTTGCTCTTCTTATTTTCAGTCTTACTGCTGCAGATCCCTTTGTAGGTCCATGACCCTTGCTGGGGTAAAATGGGAAGCAGTGATGGGGACTGGGGTTGCTCTCCAGGCATTGCATGAAGGAGCAGCCCCTTTGGTATTAAAAATTAGGCTTTCTGGTACTTTCTCTCCACTTGTACTTTCAGTTAAAGGTTCTTACCTCAAGAGATTTTCTTTATGGCCATATCTGTCACTGTCCTTAGTTCTCTGTGCATAGCAGCCCCAAACCTTCCCAGTGGAACAGTAGAAGCTTAGAGCCTTGCCAGGTTGAGTGACCTAGCACTTGGCACAGGAATTCCAGGGAAATGTGTGAAAGGGCAGTAGGTGGCCCTTCCTTCCTGCTACTTTGAAAACCTCTGACCTAAAAGGTTTTTGAAGCTGAATACTTAAAAATTTGTATGGGATTGTAGAGATGCCTAGGCGGATGAAGGGGGTGTGGCATGTGCATGCCCTCCCTCAGGGCTCCTTTCCCCCTATGGAGGCCACAGATTCAAAACTCCTGTCCAAACATTCTGGTTTATGTATTCCAGAAGCAGAAAGAGAAGAGACATTTTATTTTATTTTATTTTTTTATTTTTTGAGACAGTCTTGCTCTGTTGCCCAGGCTGAAGTTCAATGGTGCAATCTCTGCTCACTGCAATCTCCGCCTCCTGGGTTCAAGCAATTCTCATGCCTCAGCCACCTAAGTAGCTGGGATTACAGCGAGTAGCTGGGATTACAGGTGTGCACCACCACGTCCAGCTAATTTTTGTATTTTTAGTAGAGATGGGATTTTATCACGTTGGCCAGGCTGTTCTCGAACTCCTGGCCTTAAGTGATCAACCCATCTCAGTCCCCCAAAGTGCTGGGATTGATTACAGCCGTGAGCCATCAAGCCTGGCCCAAATTGGTATTATATCTGCATGAAAAAGGGTCATTGTGCCAATACTTTTTTCATTTAAGTTTTTATATGTTTGTGGGTAGAAAACTTTTTAATGTCTTTTTTTTTTTTAAATCTCAGAAAATAACATGGGTTGGTGTTGAGATCTCTCTGAGTGGCTTCATTATCTATTCATGTGCCCAACCTGGAAACTTATACTTTATTCTGCATTCCCTTCTCCCCCTTAAACCTCTGTTTTCATTGTGCACTATTGATCTGGCTTAGTTCTGGAACTTCCCTCACTCTCTCTCAGGTGCTGCCCTAGCCTCACACCTGGTCTCTCTCCAGCCGGTTTTGCCCTCTCTCCATATCTTTTTCCATTAGAGCAATAGTCGTCAAACTTTTTGATTAAAACTGAGAGGCCAGGTGCAGTGGTTCATTCCTGCAATCTCAATAATTTGAGAAGCCCAGGTGATAGGATCACTTGACCCCAGGAGTTCAAAACCAGCTTGGACAACATAGTGAAACCTCGCCTCTACCAAAAAGTAAAAGAATTAGCCAGGGCTGTTGACATGTGCCTGTGGTTCCAGCTATTTAGGAGGCTAGGGTAGGAGGATTGCTTCAGCTCAGGAGTTGGAGGCTGCAGTGAGTCGTGATTGCGTCATGACGCTCTAGCCTGCATTATAGAGCAAGACACTGCCTCAGAAAACAAAACAAAATCTGAGAAATTACTTATTTCCTAACTTATTATTTAGTTATTAGTTTATTTAAAATGAAAAGTAAACCCATTTCAAGTTAGCATACATAGCTTTTTAATGAAAATTGATTTTTTCAAAACAACAGCAACAACAAAATGTAGTGAGGAGAATGGCCATGGTTGACTTTTGCATTGCCGACCTCCTTCATGTCTGGCTGAAGAAAAGGCAGCAGGTTTCTCATCCAGTGCATACATGCCCTGAGTCATCCAGGTCTCAACCCTGTCAGACAACACTCTCTTTTTGTAGTAAGTCTTTGGTAATGCTTCCTTTATTCCATGATATATATTTATCAGAGTTCATCAGAATTCAAATAAATTCATGCAACTTG
Organism: Cebus imitator; assembly: GCF_001604975.1. Lineage (NCBI taxonomy): Eukaryota > Metazoa > Chordata > Mammalia > Primates > Cebidae > Cebus > Cebus imitator. Next base: position 3,861,014 of record NW_016107356.1, read on the forward strand.
CCGACACACATAATTTCAAAAACACCAGTGTAATGCCCTACTTTTTTTTATAAAGAAAAAAATGAAAGTAACATACTAACATGATAGTAGTTCAGTGTGTCAGTGCTGTCTGTACACTAGGAGCAGCTGCTTACTAGGTCAGGTGCTCACTGAGAATGCAGTGGCTGCAAATGCATACTGGTAGAGGTACATTACTTGGTGATTCAAATATGAAGAAGCGCATTAGAGTTAATGACATTTTCTCTAAAATTGTGAGCAACTTTTGGTAAAATACAAAACAGCCTTTTGATTTATATGGTGATTATATTCCTAGCAAATTGAATGTGTAATAAAACTTGCAGAAAGTCTCATGATTCTGTATGAAATGGAATTCAGTTTTAGGTTCAGATCATTATACATGGGGTTTTCTCCTACACCTACACTTATTTTGAATATCTAGAGAAACATTCAAAAGCCGCATGGGACAATTCCTCATATGGGACTGTTCTGCACAGCCTGTTAAATAAATGCCAGCGGTGCCTCCCAATGAATGAGACCAGCAAAAATACCCCACAGGTTTTCAGACATCCATTAGGGAATGATACATACCTGTTAAGAACCACTGATAAATGGAATCCTGGCTGTATTTTTTTTTTTTTAAGTTGGATGATCATTTAAAAAATAATTTATAATAGGCTGGGCGCGGTGGCTCACGCCTGTAATCCCAGCACTTTGGGAGGCCGAGGTGGGTGGATCACGAGGTCAAGAGATCGAGACCATCCTGGTCAACACAATGAAACCCTGTCTCTACTAAAAATACAAAAAATTAGCTGGGCATGGTGGCGCGTGCCTGTAATCCCAGCTACTGGGAAGGCTGAGGCAGGAGAATTGCCTGAACCCAGGAGGCGGAGGTTGTGGTGAGCCGAGATCGCGCCATTGCACTCCAGCCTGGGTAACAGGAGCGAAACTCCGTCTCAAAAAAAAAAAAAACAAAAAAAAACTTATAATTACTTGAACTCACTACCCAATATTAGTATTAATATTTTGTTTTATATTCATCTTGTCCTTTTTTCTTCTTCTGTAGTTTTTTTCCATTCAAAAATGGGATCATTTAAAAATTTAAAAAGAAATTGTCTTGGTACTACTTAATTTTACCTAATTCACTTCTTTTTAAAAATAATAAAACCATTTTATTCTTGATTTGATCATATAATTAGTACAATGTCATGTAAGATGCAAACAATGTATACTCTTATTTCTCATAATATTAAAACTGGTGCTACATAGGGAAGTACAAATGAAACCATGATGAGATATCACCTCCAATGTGTTAGGATGGCCATTGTAAAAAAGACTGAGATAATAAGAATTGGCCAGGATATGGAGAAAAGGGAACCCTTATCCACTGTTGGTGGGAATGTAAATTGGTGTAAAGCAGTTATGGAGGCTGGGCGCAGTGGTTCATGTCTGTAATCCAGCACTTTGGGAGGCCAAGGCGGGTGGATCACCTCAGTTTGGGGGTTTGAGACCAGCCTGACCAACATGGAGAAACCCTGTCTCTACTAAAAATACAAGATTAGCCGGGCATCGTGGCACATGCCTGTAATCCCAGCTACTTGGGAGGCTGTGGCAGGAGAATTGCTTGAACCCGGGAGGTGGATTGCGGTGAGCTGAGATTGCAACATTGCACTCCAGCCTGGGCAACAAGAGTGAAACTCCATCTAAAAAAAAATAAAAGTAGAAAAGCAGTTATGGAAAACAATATGGAAATTCCTCAGAACATTAAAAATAGAACTACTCTATGACCCAGCAATCCCTTTTCTGGTATATTCCCAAAGGAAATGAAATCAGCACCTTGGGAAGATATCTCTAGTCCCACGTTCCTTGTGGGATTATTCCCAATAGACAAGATATGAAAACCATTTAATAAGTGTCTGTTGCCAGATGAATAAAGAAATTGGGGCATATACATACAGTGGAATATTATTCAGCCATAAAAAAGGTGATCCTTCCATTTGTGACAACATAGATGAAACTGGAGGGCATGGTGCTAAGTGAAATAAACTAGAGAAAGAAAAGAAAAATATTGCAAGATCTCACTTATATATGGAATCTGAAATAAAGCCAAATACCTAAGAACAGAATGGCCCAGTGGTTATCAGGGGCAGCATAAGTGGGAGATGTAGGTCAAAGGATACAAAGCTGCATTTACATAGGATGAATAAAACTAGAGATCTCATATGTAGCATGGTGACTCTGGCTAATATTATTGTATTGGGAAATGTGCTGAGAGTATATTTCAAGTGCTCTTACACACACACACACACACACACACACACACACACACACAGAGCTATGTGAGGAGATATATTAGTTCTGACTGTAGTAACCAATTCACTGTGTATATGTACACACAGTGGGGGTAATCCCAGCTCTTTGTCCTCAGCTCATTTCTAACTGGACTGCAGGCTTCTCAAGAGCAGCCAGGATGTCACCTTTTCATCACACAGCGCTAACTGAGGACCCGGTTCATTAGTTTATTTGAACAAACGAATGTGGCAGAAAATTTATTACTGGTGTTGGACTGTGAATAAACTTTGTTTTATGTTTATCGTGGTTAAACCTCCATCTGAGGTAATCAGCTAAGTTTATTGCATCAAACTTCGGTACATCTTTCCCCAAATGGGATTATTTATTAGTTCAGGATAAACTGTTTCTGAAGTTTTCAGCACACTTGATTGTTGTATTTCTTCTAGATCGGGCTTGAATGCTGTTATTACTCAGGAATCTGGTTGAATGTTTGATTGTATAGCTCTGCCTTTGACATATGTAATTAAATGAGTTTGCATTTAATGTGTTCCTTGAGGCAGCCAGGTGTATTTACCTCAGAACTGTTGAAGGCTTGCCATGTCTCTAGGACTCATTGGTACCTTTAAGGCATCTCTACAGGTACGATTTTTTTTTACTGTGGATTCTTTTCTTTCAAAAGTTTTTCAGCTGTTAGAGATTTAGCAGCTCAGTCACTTTGAATGGTTTAATGTGTTACTATTGAAAATTACTTTGAAATACAATTTGACTTTTCAAGAGAGTTTGGATTCTGAAGGCCCACAGCATATAGGCTGAAACAGTGGTTCTCAAATGTAGCATGCATTCACTGGATCTGGGACGGGATCCAGCAGTTGGCATTTCTAACAAGTTCCCCATTAATGCTGGTGCTGTTAGTCTGGGGACCAGACTTTGGAAACTATGGGCTAAAGTGTGGAAGACAACTAAAACTAATAATATGGAGGGGAAATGGGGCCCAGTGTGTTTGGGAACAGGATCCCTTTGTGCTCTCCGAAGATAATAGAGCAGTAAAGAAAAACTGGTTTTGGAACCCGAAAAGAAGGAAAATAGACATCAACTTTTGAAAATGTTATATGATAGTTGCAGTGGTCCTTAAAATTAAGATAGGAAAAGAGATTTGGAAATAATTTAATTTTAAAAAGTCGATTTTACCTTTTTTATTATAGGAGTAATGCATGTTCATAATGGAAAGTGTCATAAATATAGAAACATTTCTATTCTAAAAAAGGAAAATTTTCCCCAAAGTATCTTCTGACTTTTTGGCAGTGTCCGTTCAGTATCTCTTTTATGTGTAAGACTTTTGTTTTTGTTTTGCCATGAAATAAAGTTTTTATCATCCAAGTAGTGTATGCTCATTATATCATTAAATGTAATTCTGAAGCATCTTTTTTAGGCATAGAGTATCATACTCTGGAAAACATATTTGTACCTAATGCTTTGCAACTACCAGCTACTCCCATTTCTCATTTCTCCACTAGAACGAATTTCCTGACGTGGATTACGTAGGTAGAAGGGCATGTAGAAGTCTTGATATGTATTACCGGGTCTGCAGGAAGGGCATAGAGATTTCTGTTTCCACTAATAGCTCCACACCTGTACCCAGACCCCAAGTCTGGTACAGTTTAATAACTGCCAGCCTGATGGGTGAAAATGTATCTTTTCATTCACTTCTTTTACTGGTAAGAAGGTTAGCACTTCTTTTCATGTGTCCGTTGTTCTTTTGAATTTCTGCCCTTGTCACATTTTCTTTTGGGGTTAATCTTTTTTCTTGATTTATATGAACTCTTCATACTTAGGGACATTAATTTCTTATGTCATATGCTTCAGATATTTGTTCCCAAATTTTCATCTGCTTTTAAAAGTAACTTTTGGATTTTTTTTTCTTTCATAGAAGTGTTTAAGTGTTTCATGGAAATGCCATCCACTATGATTTTCCATTTTTAAGGATTTCTGCTCATGGTGTCAAATGAGAACATCGTCTGTCACTTCAATATTTTACAAATGTTAACCTGCATTTTCTTCTACCACACTTTATCTTTTTTAAAAAATGCTTTTAAAGGTGGAGTCTTGCTAAGTTTCCCAGGTTGGTCGTCAACTCCTGGACTGAAGCGAACCTCCTACCTCAGCCTCCCAAAGTGCTGGGATTGTAGGCGTGAGGCACTGTGCCCGGCCTCTGCCACACTTTCATGATTTCATTTGTTCACTAAGGTCTTTAAACCATCTAGTTTTTTTTGATGCAGGGAAATAAATTTATTTTAATGTGGCCAAATGTAATTTACATTTTACAATATTTAATTACTTTGGTTGCACTGTGCAAACATTAGGCAAATTTAGGTATTAAGTTGGAAAAAGTCACTAAGTGTCACACACTGTTTCAAGGAGCACTGGGAATTCTGAGAGGGCTTAAAGAGTTTGCCATGGAAGTGGAGGTTGCGAGAGGGGAGAGCTGAGCAAGTATGTGGGTATTTCCACCTCCAACTTCTCCCAAGAACTGCAGGCTTAGATGGGCAGCTGTCTAGTAGGCAGGTCTTCTTGGGCATCTAATAATAAGCTGTTCAAAATTAATATAGCCAAAGCAGAATTCTGTGTGTGTGTGTGTGTGTGTGTGTGTGTGTGTGTGTGTGTGTTTTAAGGCAGAGTCTCACTTATCACCCAGGCTAGAGTACAGTGGCTCACTACAACCCTCACCTCCTTGGTTCAAGGGATTCTCTTGTCTCAGCCTCCCAAGTAGCTAGGATTACAGTTGTGTGCCACCATGTCCAGCTAATTTTTGTATTTTTAGTAGAGACAAGGTTTTTTTCATGTTGGCTGCTCTCAAACTTCTGGTGTCAAGTGATCCATTCGTGTTGGCCTCCCAAAGTGCTGAGATTACAGGCTTGAGCCACCAGCCCAAAGCAGAATTCTTGATGCTGTCCCCACTCTAATGTGCACACCCCAGTCCTTTCTTATCTTAGTAAATGGTGCTATCAAACACCTAGCTAGGCAGGCCAGAAACTTCAAAGCTGCCTTTGATTCTGCTCTGTTCCACCACCTTGTATCTACTCCATCATGAAATCTTATAGACTTTCTGTCTAAAATATATCCTGAGTCTGACCACTCCTAATCATTTCCCCTGTGAAAACATTAGTGTAGGCCACCACTGCCTCTCATGTGGGCGTCTATTGTGGTCTCCTGGACGTTTTCTTGGTATACTTTGTCTTTCCCTGTAATCTGTTGTCACACAGTAGCTTCTACAGTATAAATAGGATCATGTTATTCCCTTGATTAAAACCTTTCAAAGACTTCCCATTACACTTAAAATCCAAGCCTTACTATAAAAGATCAATTTGGCCTCTGTGCTTCTCCGGTTTCTTCCTTCTGCACTCCTCTTGTCTACTTTGCACTAGCCAGACTTGCCTCTTTCTGTCCCTTGGACAGGTTCTTTTCTTTCTTTTGGTCTTTATACTGGCTAAACCTCTTCTAGAACTAACCAGAAACTACTACTTTTTTTTTTTTTTTGGAGACGGAGTTTCGCTCTTGTTACCCACGCTGGAGTGCAATGGCGCGATCTCGGCTCACCGCAACCTCCGCCTCCTGGGTTCAAGCAATTCTCCTGCCTCAGCCTCCTGAGTAGCTGGGATTACAGGCACGCGCCACCATGCCCAGCTAATGTTTTGTATTTTTAGTAGAGACGGGGTTTCACCATGTTGACCAGGATGGTGTCGATCTCTTCTGATGTCTTCTCAGACAGGCTTTTCTTGACTACCCTGAGGCACATGAAGAATCCCCAAACACCTGCTCTAGTCACCGTCTGTCTTGTTACCCTTGTTTATTTTCTTTAGAGTGGGGTTCTGTATATGAAATGATCATCTTTATTTGTTTACTAATTTATTAGCTGTCTTCCTGTTTGAGAATGTAAGCTCCTGGAGGACATTCTCTTCACCTCTGAATCCCTAGCACTTTGCCCCATGCTTGGCTTATGTCATTTGGTGGTAGGTAACAGGTGACCATTTGTGGAACTGCTCCCACCCCACGGCCTCTATTCACACTTTATTCACAGAAGTTCAGCTTTTATATCTTGAGTTTTGGTGGGAGGTTTTGTTTACAGAAAGTTTTCTTGGTTGACAAAAGTCTGAAAATGATTTTCTTAGAAGATAAGGATTTATTCTAAGGATATATGAGGAAACAAAGTTTCTGTTTTTTTTTTTTTTTTTTTAGTTTTTTTTTTTTTTTTTTTTTTTTTTTTTTTTTTGAGTCCGAGTTTCACTCTGTCATCCTGACTGGAATGCAGTGGCGCAATCACTGTAGCCTCTCCCTCCTGGATTCAAGTGATTCTCCTGCCTCAGCTGCCCGAGTAGCTGGGATTACAGGCATGCGCCACCACACCCAGCTAATATCTGTATTTTTCGTAGAGAAAGGGTTTCACAGAAGCAAATATTTTAATTTGACATTCTGTCAGAGTGTTCCATCTATTTTGTAATGTATTGGTGGTATGGTTCCTGATTTTTAACCTGAAGGAATAAGCATGAATATAGCTTAGCATAATGATTTTTAACAGTTCCCACCCAAGAGTACTTTTTCTTTACATGTTGAATTGCATACCATAGATTGTTTTATCCTATAATTGGGAAGATTATGAGATTACATCATCTTATATTTACCCTTAAAGAGTGCTTCCTGAATCACGCGCCAAAGCATTTGTATAACCTTATGTAAATATTTATGTTTTAGGTGTGTTATTCCCCTTGATGTGTGTGTGTGTGTGTGTGTGTGTGTGCGCGCGCGCGCGCATATACATATATATATATGTACACACACATAGCATGTGTGTTCTCTTATTCCCTGTGACACTGTAAACACTCCAGTGATGATGTCTGTGCTTCCATTGCAACTTTTCACTGCATGTGTACTCTGATGTATACAGCTTGCTGCTCCCCAGATATTCGTTGACTTTGTGACATCTGTTCTAGGACAGTTTCAGTATTTTAGTTTTGGTTAATTAATTAGAAACACATCTCAGTTGTGGGAGGCCAAGGTGGGCGAATCACGAGGTGAGAGTGCAAGACCATCCTGGCCAACATGGTGAAACCCCTTCTCTACTAAAACAAAAAATTAGCTGGGTGTGGTGGCGGGCATCTGTAATCCCAGCTCCTTGGGAGGCTGAGGCATGAGAATCGCTTGAACCCAGGAGGCAGAGGTTGCAGTGAGCCGAGATTGTGCCACTAAACTTCAGCTCAGGCGACAGCGCAAGACTCCATGTCAAAAAAAAAAAAAAAAAAACACATCTCAGTTGTATTTTAAGTTATTGCTTTCTACATTTTAACTAGTAAATACCAAGAGATTGCCTTTAGTTTTTGCTTGTGTATTTTCAGGTTATGTTATTGGGAGTACAAAGTTTTACAACCGTTGCTTTCATTGTGGTTTATATGTTTTATGAAAATAAAATTTATTTTTTATCATATTTATAGTTTTTGCCTTGAAATGCTTATTAAATTTGGCAGTCCTTCCTTTTTATATGTTTTGATCCTTACTCATCCTTTATCTTTTTATTTTAGGTGCATTTCCAGTTAGCTCGGCCTGCTCTCTTTTTCATAACACCTTATTCCTATGTAATAGATACAATGTTCTTTTGCATTTTATTGTTTCTAAAGCAAATATCTTCTAATTAAGAAAAATAACTTCTGGCTGGGTGCGGTGGTTCATGCCTGTCATCCCAGCACTTTGGGAGGCTGAGGTGGTGGGAGTGATCACAAGGTCAGGAGATCAAGACCATCCTGGTCAATATGGTGGGTGGCCAACATGGTGGAATCCTGTCTCTACTAAAATACAAAAAATTAGCCTGGCGTGGTGGCAAGCGCCTGTAATCTGAGCTACTCAGAAGGCTGAGCTTCTAGTTAATTTATTTCAAAGGAAAGCAGTGGGTTTTGTTCCTCTGGACATTTGTTGTCTTGTGTCCTGTGTAATATTTTCTTTTTGTTTTTGTTCTTTCTCTAAGGATAGTGCTTAAGAATGTTTTCAATGGTGTCATATTTTCTTTCCTTTTTTTTTTTTTTTAAGACAGGGTCTCGCTCTGTTGCCCAGGCTGGAGTGTAGTGGTATAATCGTGGCTCACTGCAACCTCTGCCTGCTGAGTTCAAGTAATTCTCATGCCTTAGCCTCTCGAGTAGCTGGGACTACAGGCACACACCACTACAGCCAGCTATTTTTTGTGTTTTTATAGAGACAGGGTTTCGCTATGTTGGCCGGGGTGGTCTCGAACTCCTGACCTAAAGTGATCCACCCGCCTTATCCTCTCAAAGTGCTGGCATTGCAAGTGTGAGCTGCTGCACCTGGCCTGGTGCCATATTTTCTGCATTTTCTTTATGGAAGTTTCTGAGTGTCTCAAGTTCAGCAAGGTCCTGCCTAGACTTTTGGAGAAAAAACACAGCAAAGCAATCAGTAAGTTAATGACTGCATGGTTTGGGGACCAAATTATTCTCCTCTACCACTTACAACATTAAGTTGTAAACTAGAGTTGGCACAGCTAGAAAGGAGATTAATTATTTGTACCCTTGGTCACAGGTTATTTAATGTACTCTAATTTAGTCAGGGGTATATGAATTAATCAGGTTTTGCTAAATTATGTTGAGGTAATAGCCTCCAAATCTCAGTAGTTTACAACAACAAAAGTTTATTTCTCACGTTGAGGCCCTTTGTGGGCTTCATGCCATGGGAGAACCTCAAAAGTGGCATGTGCCATTTCTGCTCACACTTCGTTGGCCAAAAGCAAGTCACATGGTCATGCAGTGCCTCAGTGAGCAAAAAAATATTTCCCCTCAGGGACGGGCAGATAGGAAAGGATCTGATAAGGAAGGGCAGCAAATATTTGGATGATAGTACTATGTGTTTGGATGCAGTGATATTTAAAAAGGTTTCCCAGGTTTTTTTTTTGAGGGTTATTGAAGCTGAGAGGTTGGGGCAGGCAGGGAGCTCTGCAGCCTGCAGCCTATGCTATCGAGCATTATGAGAATGAGAGCTTACTAGTTATGTCTTATCCGGCATCTCTGGAGACAATGGATTTGATGCATGGTAGCTACTTAATAAATGTTTGTTGAATTAGAAACAAAGATTTCTAACAATAGCAAGAAAGTAAATGGATTCTGAGGCAGGAGAATCACTTGAACCTGGGAGGCAGAGGTTGCAGTGAGCTGAGATTACGCCATTGCACTCCAGCCTGGATGACAGAGTAATTCTTTTCATGATATTCTGTGCCTTTGCTTAGCTTGGAACCAGTTTTATAGAGCAGTACCTATAATAGCACCTTTTATATTTAAAATGAAAAGTGCTTTCTTGGGGGTCATTTTGCCATACCAAAAGATCATGTGCTTTAAAAAAAATTACAGGAAAAATATAAAATATGCATTAAATACAAGCAAGTAGAGGTTGTGTTCTATTTGGCTACACAGGACAACTACTGGTGTTTTATTATATGTCCTCCTATGTAATTTCTTTCTTTCTTTCATTCTTTTTATTTTTGAGATGGAGTCTCACTCTTGCCCAGGCTAGAGTGCCGTGGCATGATCTCAGCTCACTGTGACCTCTGCCTCCTGAGTTCAAGCGATGCTTGTGCGTCAGCTTCTCAAGTAGCTGGAATTACAAATGCCCGCCACCACTCCTGGCTAATTTTTGTATTTTTAGTAGAGATGGGATTTTGCCATGTTGGCCAGACTGATCTCAAACTCCTGACCAAGATGATCCACTCACCTTGGCCTCACAAAGTGCTGGGATTACGGGCTTGAGCCACCGTGCCTGGCCCGTTTTTTTTTTTTAATAGTGTCTGAACATTGTTTATGTTTATTGTCACACTAGGATCACTTACTTTTGTACTTTAAGTTGTATCTATTGCCTAACTTGTAATGTTGCCAATCAATAATATGTAAAGGTCATAGATGAAATAGACAAGTATTTATAAGATTAATTTTAAATTAACCCTTGTTTTCTTTTCCTCCTCTCGAATTTCCTCCTCCAAATGTATGAACTATTCACTTAACCAAAAAGTTACACTCTCTTTCTCTTTCCTCTCAACATGGCAAGAGTGAAAGGGACCAGAATGATGAAAGGTAGACAGCTGGCCTGAGATAATAAGGTACCTTGGAGATTCTCAGACTGGATAATCAGCTCCTGGGAAATCAGGCTCTGACTTTTTTTTCCCCCTCTTTCTTTTACTCAGAGATAATCTTGTATTTTGGGATTTGTAGTCATTTGAATGATCTAAAAGTCAAGAACTTGATAATAAGTTGATTTTAGTCCTACTATCTTTTTGTGACTGATGTACTAGATAAGCTAAATATGAGTCATTCAGGAACCAAGCCCCTGCTTGAACCTGTCCGTTGAGGGCCCTGTTTATCAAAGGTTGAAGCATTTTTTAGCCAGCAGCTGATCTTGTGTAAGCAAGCCATTGTACGAGTTCCTCATGCTTTGTTGTTTGGCATCATTAATCATCTTTTCTCCAAGCTGTGGAAACATGGCTGAGTCTTAAGTCATCTGGCTCTTCACAGTGCTGGAAATCCACCCTGCTGAGGTGAATGTGTGACATATTTGTTATTCTCAGTATAGATCTGAGATCTGGTTTGTCTTCTGCAATGAACAGATTAAATTCCTTATAAATATGTTACTAAAAGGTACCTTTTGTGTCCATTTTACAGAGATCTGATCAGGATATAGATGACATGATTAACTATTTATTAAACACTTTTGAATAACTCTTGTACTTAATGCAATTTCCAAATATTTGAAATACTAAATGTAGACTCAGAGAGCTCAGTGACCAGTTTTTATTTGCATTTTGAGGAATTTCTCTATTTTAATGTTTGTAGTTGCTATCTGTTTTAGAAATATCCACTCTGCCAAGCAGGTTAGGAATGTGTGCAAGAATGAGAGCTTAAATGATGTGCCTGTTTGCTATTGAAGCAGATACCCCTAAGTAAAGCTACCAGTAAAAGAGAGGAAAGGGGAAAAAAGGAGGAGAATGAACTCACCATGTAACATCTGTTAGAGACTCATGTGAACACTGTGAGTTAGTCTTTGTTTCCCATGCTATGTTTTATTTTTATTTTTCCTGTTCTGTTAAAGCATTTTGGTTAATTCTGTGTAAGTAGAATGCTGATAACTTCTTAAAGAAATGTGATTTAGTAATAACTTTGTTTCCATATGACTGCTTGTCTAATCTGCTATGCATCTGCTTTAAGGAAGGTGACCATTAAGGTCAACTCACAGGTCAGACATTAATCTTAATTGTCAAATGTCTGAACTCATTGCTGGAGACTAAATTGATCTTGATGGCACTCATCTGAGTACCAATTCACACTAAAAGACAGTCAAGGGGCTGGTTTCTTTTGTGTTGTAATTCTTAGCAGAATCCAAAAGAATGAAATTTTTAAAATGTGGAATAGCATGATGTATGAGAACATTTATTATGGGTAAGGTAATATGTTTAAAAGTTAATTTAATCTAAGGTTAGCTTGTAGAAACTGATATAAGAAATAGTTAAAAATTTGTTAAGCTTTACTTAAAGCCCGTATTTTGGGGGTAGAAACAGTTTTTCTAGCGTACTTATAATTTCCTTTAATTATCTCAGAAAGAGGGTCTTTTATTAGGATGAAGGATAAAATGACCAGTCATTCTTTTAAATCAGGTTTAATTCTCATGACATATAAAAGAGAAAACATATTAATCTAAAGTCAGGTAATTTCCTAATTCAGCTTCTTCCACTTGTGTGAGCTACAGAACTGAAGAGAATCGTAATTGTTTTATAACTTTAAAGAATTTAAGAGATTAAATTGCTGTATTACAGTCCTTGTGAATTCTTTTTAAGTAACTCTGAAAGAAATTGGCAAGCAAAGGGGGATTTACTTTCTAAAACTAGCTTTGTTTTCTTTCTCTCTAACCTTTTATTATGAAAAATTTCAACATCTAAAAATTCCAACATCTACAAGAGAAAGGAGAGTAGTATCCATTACCCAGCTACTGTAACTGTTAACTCTCCGCTAATCTTGTTTCCATCCCTCCACCCTCCACTCCAGATTATTTTGAAGTAAATTCTAGACATCGCTTCTTTTTATTAAAGCAAGTTACTTTTGATAATGACAGTAGAAGCCATTTACTCTTGGCACAGGTGCTAAGGCTGAATAAAATTTTAAGAAGACAGTGTCTGCATTGAAGAGCGTATGTTTTAAGAAAGGAGTTTATGTTTTCACCAGATCAATGTTCAGGGAATCAGAGACTTTCTTCAAGTTTCCCTTGTCTTTTTAATTAGGGACGTATTTGCAAGTTCTTATCTGTTTGGAAATTCCTGTAGCAAGTTCAGGCTTAGTCATTATGTACTGCTTTGGTGGTGCCTTATCTAAATAGTATTGGAGGGAAGAAAGAATTATATCACCAAGAGTTGGCTTTGAAAGGCATTAAATGTATTGGGTATATTTAGGAAGTACCCCTTTAACGCTGTAATAATAAACCAGCTTTTAAAACTACCTCATCATAGCTCTTAAAAACACTTAGAGGTGATCCTTTTTCCTAGCTGTCAGTGGGACAAATTAATTACTTTTTGAGTCTTAAAAAAAAAAAAAAAAAAAAATTTTTAAGGAAATTTAAGAATTTTTTTTCCCTAGTACTCATGATCTGCAAGTATTGGTTGACTCATTCTTTGTTGTTAAACCTTAGTTTCTCAGGCCAGTGTGTTTTTTTGTATACTTTGACCTTGCACTTTAAACTGAATTCCTTTTGTCCTTTGAGGGAGGCATAAAGCTGTCAGTTCTTGTTGGTGAGTGTGGGAAATTGAGTTTTCATTCTTTCTATAATTTCTACATTTCAAGTGGTTTTAATGATAATCATAATAACTGTTTCTCAGTTTTACTTCTAAAAAAAGTAAATTCATCAGACTGAATTGAATACTTGCTTTCCTTCTAAAGCTAAAGCCAATTTTGCCGTACTTGTTTGTGCATTCTTTAGAGTTTAGTTCTTAAACATAGAAAACTGTGGGGTTCACGTTTATGTTTTGCTTTATTACAACTTGTAAGGTAAATTGATGACTTGGGTCTGTGGTATGCTTGAAAGTGCTGGACTGAGCTAGATCAGGAATGTCATTAGCAGTGAATGGGAAATATGTGTCTACTTTTCTTCAATAGCTAAACAGAAGTAATTATATATTTACATTCCGTATTTCATAGGAATGTTGTTAGAATTACTATAACTGGATTTTTTTTTTAATTTGCAAAAGTATTTAAGCTTCTTTACAGATAGGTGCTATATAAAAGCAAAGTGTTATGTTGTCATTTTTCTCAATTTGTGTTTTTGATACTAGAAATATATATATATTGCTTTTTCTTTTTTCCTGGTATATTTTTCTGATAAATGTTTTGAAATTTTTTCTTAAGGTTTTCATAGCTGGAATGCTAGAAAAGTGTTTATGTCCTATTTGTAGTGCAAGTGATGAGTCTGGCTGATGGGTAAGTTAATGGCAAGGTAATTGAACTGTGCTAAGTGCTCGCCTGTGTATCCTTCTGGCCTCTCCAGTTTCAGGGTAGAGTTACTGTTTACAGTGACACGTTTCACTCTCTGTGTGACTGGCCAGTCTGAATCAGTCCACCTATTGCCTCGCTGTCTTGAGCTCAATTTTTGTCTCAATTCCCCCTTCCATTTTATATCTCACATTTCAAGGTGGATGATCTACTTGTCTAACCACTCCAGGGAAGATTGGTGCCATCTAATAAAGTCAAAATGAGGTCCTTCATGTTACCTGGCATAAATTAGAGAACTGTAGAATGAATGTGCGAACAGATCTGAGACTGGAGCTAGGTTGTGAGACTCCTGAGTTTTTCTGGGTTCCCATTATGTGTTTATGGATGAAATTGTGCTCTTTATCTGGTTTGGGTGGTTTTGTTTGTCATTGGGCAATGTGGTTGATATTTCAACACAATTTGGACATGCTTCATATATATTTTACAGAATGGTCTTTTTCTTTTGGTCAACCTGATAACTAATAGTTAAAGAATTTTCAAGCCTCCGCTGGGCATGGTGGCTCATGCCTATATATAATTCCTGCACTTTGGGAGGCTGAGGTGGGCAGATCACCTGAGATCAGGAGTTTTGAGACTAACCTGGCCAATATAGTGAAACCCTGTCTTTACTAAAAATACAAAAATTATCGGCATGGTGGTCTGTACCTGTAATCCCAGCTACTTGGGAGGCTGAGGCAAGAGAATTACTTGAACCTGTGAGGTAGAGGTTGCAGTGAACCAAGATTGTGCCATTGCACTCCAGCCTGGGTGACAAGAGCAAAAAAAAAAATTTCTAGCCAAATTAGGATGGTTATCAGCATGAATTTTACATAATAAGACAATCTGAAATGTATTTGAGTTTTGATGTTCTAATGTATAGAACTCGAAGGCCTAAGGATTTGGGTGGTAGTTTTTTAGGGAACAGCATTCCTCTTTCTCTCAGGTGGTCTATGTTAAGTTGACCTACTCAACCATGCTAAGTTTGAAATGAAGCAACATTCAGGAACAAATGAAATTACATTCTCAGGACAGCATTCCAAATACATAGTTAGGGCCAGTTGTTCATAGCTTCTGGGGTGTTTAAAAATGGCCCTCATATCATACAACTTGAATTGGCATTCATTGACAATCCCCTTGCCTTTCAAAGTTCCTTGACAAAGAGTCATACATACTTTGAGACTGAGTAAATAAAATAAACAAGAAATCTTTTGATGTTAAGCTGAGTTTGTTTGATTTTTCAGGCTGAATATACAAAGACTTTCTAGGAAAACTTGTGCTTTGTACAGATAGAGGAACCTCGCAAGAATTTTGATTGTGGCTTCCAAAATCTAAGATTTCAAAAAGCTGCTTTGCCTATTTTACAATATAAAGTTTCCAAAAAAATTATCACTGTTTTGATTGCTTTTTGTTTTTCTTGAAAAGGCATGTGTTTAAGCATTAGCCTTCTTAGTTGAACTGTTATTTCATGTATTTCTATTAGAATGCTAGTACTGACTTGAAACTTACATGGCTAATAGAATACCATGAAGTTTAGGAAACTAAGGGCTCATTTATGTTGTATTTCTTGGAACATATGTGGGATCAAGATCAAAATAATTTTTTCTTCTTTATTTTTGTGTTTTTCTCTTTGGAGAATTAAAATTTATTCCCAAACATTTGTAGGACTAGCAGGAATCTGAATCGAAAAGAATCCTTGTTTAGTTCTGAGTTTATGTAGATGAGGACCAAGTGAGCATTGAAGATGGAAGGGTGATCACAGAGACTACTCAGCACTTAATTTATTAATTCTAAAATGCATTCATTGAATACACATGGTTTGTGTGCCTTTTATGGGCCAAACCATGTAACAGATGCTGGGAATACAGTTCTTGCTCTCAGGGCACCATAGTCTTGTCTGAGAAACAGACAGTGAACATCAGTTTCCAATAGACCTAGTTCTAGGCTTAGAGCATTCAGAGGGAACAACAGAAAAAAATCCACTGAGACCATTCTAGGGTCCAAACAGGACCTGTGGTCCAAGTTTAGAATGGCAAGAAAGGGGGAAGACAGAGAGGGAGCTTGGGTAGTGTTCTTCAAAGGATAAATTCAGTTCTCTAAGAATAGTTTACTAGTCTTTTTTTTTGAGCTGGAGTTTCGCGTTCGTCACCCAGGCTGGAGTGCGATGGCACGATCTCGGTTCACTGCAACCTCTGCCTCCCAGGTTCAAGCAGTTCTCCTGTCTCAGCCTTCCTAGTTGCTGGGATTACAGGTGCCCAATACCGTGCCTGGCTAATTTTTGTATTTTTAGTAGAGATGAGGTTTCACCATGTTGGCCAGCCAGGTCTTGAACACCTGACCTCAGGTGATCCGCCCACCTTGGCCTCCCAAAGTGCTGGGATTAAGGCGTGAGCCATTGTGCCCGACCAGTTCACTAGTCTTAATTACTACAGATTAATAACATAGTTATTATATATTATAGTTACAATATCTGTAGAAATTCTACAGTAAATCGAATATTCAGGATTGCCTAATGTAGACTTACTGATTTAGAATATCATTCCTTTGGTATGTTTCTACAAATTACCAGTGCTCAATTTTTCTCTTTTCAATTTTTTTTTTTTGAGACAGCGTTTCTTTCTTGTTGCCCGTGTTGGAGTGCCACTGCACCCAGGCTCTCTTTTCAGTTTTGAACTTGTCGATGGGCAGTGTCTACAGTCTCTTGACAGTTACATAATGTGCCTCTATTTAGGTTTAAGATATCACCTTCCCAAATGCAGCATCTATGTAGCCCCAGAGGGAGCATTCTAAAAGGTAAATCTGAGCCTGGTGCAGTGGCCCATGCCTGTAATCCCAGCACTTTTGGGAGCTGAGGTGGGAGGATCACTTGAGGCTAGGAGTTTTAGGCCAGCCTGGTAGCAAGATCCTGTTTCTACAAAAAATAACAATAAATAAAAATTAGCAGACTAGTGACTCATACTTCTAGTCCCAGCTACCCTAGAGGCTAATGTGGGAAGATCGCTTGTGCTCAGGAGTTCGAGGCTACAGTGAACTATGATCTCATCACTGTACTCCAGCCTGGTGTCAAAGGACTGTCTCTAAAAAGTAAGCCTGGGTGCAGTGGCTCACACTCTTAATTCCGGCACTTTGGGAGGCTGAGGCAGGCGGATCACTTGAGGTCAGAAGTTTCAGACCAGTCTAGCCAACATGGTGAAACCTCATCTCTACCAAAAGTACTAGCCGGACGTGGTGGTACATGCCTGTAGTCCCAGCTATTCAGGAGGCCGAGGCAGAAGAATCACTTGAATTAGGGAGGTGGAGGTTGTAGTGAGCCAAGATCACGCTGCGGCACTCTAGCCTGGGCGACAGAGCAAGATTCTGTCTCATAA
>NW_016107356.1:3878236-3901762 GCF_001604975.1 Cebus imitator
ATGGTGGCAGGTGCCTATAATGCCAGCTACTCGGGAGGCTGAGGTAGAAGAACCTGGGAGGCAGGTTGCAGTGAGCTGAGATCGCACCATTGCACTCCAGCCTGGGTGACAGAGTAAGACTCTGTCTCAATAAATGAATAAATAAAAGGCTCATTTCTGCTGAAAATCTTTCAGTGGCTCCACCCCAGTGGGCCATGGGCAAGTTCTGCTTCCACTCTCACATCCTTGCCCTTGGGATTGTTTGATCCCTCCTGAGTAATTGCCCTCACCTGGAAAGCAGTTGTGTGAACTTCTCTTCATTCTTTGTAGGCTGGTGGCCTTTCCTGCATGCTCAGTTAATCAATTTCTCTTCTCTGCTTCCTTTGTCCTTTGGCCTGCTCTGTGGTGGTATATGAAACACACTGTGTCAGAATTGTTTACTTTCTCTTCCTGTTGAGCTCTTTGAGGTAGGACCTGTGTCTTTCTTTGGATCTTTACGTTCATCACAGTAACTGTCATATAATAAACAGTCAATATTTAATTTATGCTGAGCAATGTAACACACATTAATTTGTTACATTTACTAGATGATGATGGTGACTGAAAAAAACATTTTTAAACTTTTTACTCTACGTAGGACACTTCTAAGTAAGTGTTTTACTTATGTTAAAACTCATTTAATTATCCTTGTTAAAAAATTACTCTGATGCTTGTTAAAATAGTTAGGAAGACTTTATTCAAGAGTATTGCAATGGTGGGGAGAGATCCAGCTCAATTCTGAATCCAGCAAGCACAAATGGAGATTTATAGTCAAGTAGCAGAGTATGGTCAGTGGATGGAAAATTGCTAAGAGAAGACATCAAGGTCAGGAGATTCTTATAAAACTGTCTTAGTTCTCTTGGGCTGCAGTAGCAACCTACCATGGATGGATGCCTTAAAAAATTGAAATTTATTTCTCATGGTTCTGGAGGCTGGTAAGTCTCAGATCAAGATGCTGACAGATTTAGTTCTTGGTGAGGGCCCTCTTTGTGGTGTGCTGATAGTCACCTTCCTGCTGACAGAAAGAGAGATCATCTCTCTGGTGTCTGTTCTTATAAGGGTACCAATCCTATCCACGAAGGCTCCACTCTCATGACTTTATCTCCCAAAGTCGCGCTCTCCAAATACCATGACCTTGGGGGCTATTGCTTCAAAGTATATATTTTGAGAGGACACATTCAGTCCATGGCACTGACCTAACAAGATTCTTGCTAAAGGCAGGCCTAGTATTTACACATCAAAGGTGGGTTAAGAAATTTGATCAAATATCAAAGGTGATCGGGTATCTCAGGAGGGGATTGAAGGAGGATGTGGCTTAGTTGAGGAGGGCTCAGAGGAGCCTGAGTTTGGTCAAGGGAGAGGGTCTTTGTCACTGTTAGTAGCCTTTTGACTTAGGTGCTATTAATACATTTTATAGACAAAGAATCTAAAACTTAGAAAGAGGCTAAGCAACTCGCAAGGTCCATACCAGTAAGTACCCTACCTGGATTCTAGCTGGCATGCTTTCTGTTTGATAACTTTAAACTGTTGATCATCTGGACCCTGCTTGTGATGGCTCAATTTGCTTTTGCTAACCTGCTGTGAGCATCAGTGGGAGTTTGCCTCTGCTTTAAAATGACTCCTGGTACTGCTGCCCTTAGTGCTGTCAGCCTGTGATTTCCACTGGAGCAACATACTCAGGTTACAGCACTGGGTAACATTTACATGTTAGTAGCTTTCTTGAAATTTGAGATAGATGTGTAAGTATCTCATTTATATACCTTTCTAGTTTCTTTATACAACAGAATAACTTACGTCAAATTTCTAAATTTGACCAAACATTTCTATATTTAATGGAATCTCACCCATTAAATATAGTCACAGAAGGAAGGAAATATGAAAATTAGGATTTCAGATGTTTGAACATAAAAGTTTTTTTTTTTTCTTTTTTCTTTTTTTTTTTGAGACGGAGTCTCGCTCTGTTGCCCAGGCTGGAGTGCAGTGGTGTGATGTTGGCTGATGCAGTCTGTGCCTCCCTGGTTCAAGTGATTCCCCTGCCCCAGCCTCCTGAGTAGCTGGGACTACAGGCATGCACCACCATGCCTGGCTTGTTTTTTGTGTTTATTAAAGACAGGGTTTCACCATGTTGGCCAGGATGGTCTTGATCTCCTGACCCAAAAGATAATTTTAAACATTGTCAATAATCTACTTTTTTGGAGATGGCGTTTTTGCTTTGTCATCCAGGCTGGAGTACAGTGGCATGATCTTAGCTTACTGCAACCTCTGCCTCCCAGGTTCAATTGATTCTCCTGCCTCAACCTCCTGAGTAGCTGGGATTACAGGCATGTGCCATCTCACTCCGGCTAATTTTTGTAGTTTTAGTAAAGATGGGGTTTCACTATATTGGCCAGGCTGGTCTCGAACTCCTGACCTCACATGATCCACCTACCTCGGCCTCCCAAAGTGCTGGGATTATAGGCATGAGCCACCTCGCCCAGGCCAGTAATCTGTTTGTACGAAAAACTCTTCAAATATAGGTGAACCCTGTAAGCTTTATGGATCAGCTGTTTTCTAAATGGTAATACGTGAAGCATGACAATTTTTTATGTGATTTTTATTCAGTTTTCTAAGAAAAATAAAAATTAAAACAGATACATAGCTGTTCTTCTCTTCAGGACTAGTCTTGGTTACATTTTGTATTTTAATATAGTGCTTTCCTCATACCCTTCTTGCTATTTTTTTTTGCCTATAATGATGTTCCCGCTTGTGTCTATATAGTACTTCTAATTTAAATAATACACACTCCTATTCTGCAGTGATTTCTTACTCTCTTAGTCTGGGTTTGTAGCTTTTTTGTCTGAGCTTTCACAGTCCTGTGGAAGGCCACAGGTTTATCTTATCTGATACCTGGAAAGGAGTAACTGTATCATAGTACGAGTTTTAGACATAAGTGAGAATATTTACAGCACCTTATCCAACTTACCAGTTTTTGATGTATTTTCTTTCTGTGTCTTAAAAAAATCATGGTGGACAAATACCTCATATGAAGTTCCAGATTTTTAATTGTCATATATTTTATTGTATGGTTATATCTTTTTTGGAGACAGAGTCTTGCTCTGTCGCCCAGGCTGGAGTGCAGTAGCACAATCATAGCTCACTGCAGCCTCCAGTTCCTGGGCTTAAGTGATCTGTCCACCTTGGCCTCCCAAGTAGCTGGAACTACAGGCATGTGCCACCATACCTAGCTAATGTTTTGGTTTTATTTTTGTTATTTTTTATTTTTTTTAGAAAAACTACTTTATTGCCTAGGCTGGTATGAAACTTCTGGGCTCAAGGAATGCCCCCACTTTGGGCACCCAAAGTGCTGGGATTACAGGCGTGAGCCACCGTGCCTGGCTGGATAGATCATAATTCACCTAACTATTCCTATAGTCTTGAACAGTTAAGATTATTTCGGTTTTTAATTGTTAAAAATAAAGTCATGATGAATGCCTTTGGACATATATCTTTGTATATTGGATTATTTTCTTATGGCAGATTTGCAGGAGTTATTGGGTAAACTGGGAAGAACATTTTTCCTTTTTTTAAAATTTGTTTCCCATTTTTTAAGAGATAGGGTCTGGCGAGGAACTGTGGCTCACGCCTTAATCCCAGCACTTTGGGATGCCAAGGTGGGCAGATCACCTGAGTTCAGTAGTTAGAAACCAAACTGGCCAACATGGTGAAATCCCTTCTCTACTAAAAATATAAAAATTAGCTGGGCATGGTGGTAGCACCTGTAATTCCAACGACTCTGGAGGCTGAGACAGGAGAATTGCTTGAACCTGGGAGGCGGAGGTTGCAGTGAGCCAAGATCGCACCTTGCACTCCAGCCTGGGTGATGGCGAGACAGTGTCAAAAAAAAAGAGAGACAGGGTCTTTCACTCAGGCTGCAATGCAGTGGTGCAGTCATAGTTCTCTGCAGCCTCCAACTCCTAGGATCAGTCCTCCTGCCTCAGTAGTTCCTAGGCCTGTGGATGCATGCCATCATCCCAAGGTGATTTTTGTATTAATTTTTTTATTTGTAGAGACAAGATCTTACCGTCTTGCCCAGGCTAGTCTCAAACTTCTGGCCTCAAGCATTCCTCTTGCCTTGGCTCCCCAAAGTGCTGGGATTACAGGCAGGAGCCACTGCACCCAGCCACATTTTTTCTACTCTTGATACTTATCCTGTGAGATGCTTTCCAAAGGAGTTGTAACAGTTTGCCTTCCCACCATCGATGTGAGACAGGGTCTCTTTGCTCTAATGGTATCAGTATTAGAAATCTGCATTAAACTTATTTATTTTGAGGCCTTACTTCTTTCCTTGTGGTAAACTTTCTGAACTGGGTTGACCTAAAGTAAACTGGCTTTAAGTAAAATTTCCCTTTGACAAAAACTTTTTAAGATCCATTTTAGTTGGGGTGTGGTGGCTCACGTTTGTAATCCCAGCTCTTTGGGAGGCCGAAGTGGGTGAATCACCTGAGGTCAGGAGTTCAAGACCAGCCTGGCCAACATGGTAAAACTCTCTCTCTATTAGAAATAAAAAAATCAGCCATGTGGCATGCACATATAACCCCAGCTACTTGGGAGGCTGAGGCAGGAGAATCACTTGAACCTGGGAGGCGGAGGTTGCAGTGAGCCTAGATCGTGCCACTGCACTCCAGCCTGGGCAAAAGAGCGAGACTCTGTTCCAAAAAAAAAAAAAAATCCATTTTAAAAGTTAGAATGTCAAGGAAATAGGAAAAGCTTTGTTAGAGAGGGAAATGTTAGTCAGTGAAATACATATTGAATGGCTAAACTTTTCTTCAATAACAATTGTTATCTTTTCAAAATCTTCTCCATTTTATTTGGAACTTTAAAGCTTAATACTCTACTGGATTTTGCAAGAGTGAAACTAAAACACAGTCAAATTTGAATGTGCAGATGTACGTAAACTGGAATTCTGGATAAATTAGATTATAAACCAAACACATTTTGAGTATAAGTGGGCCTTTAGAAAGTTTTTAGTAGTATGAGTAGAAGGGGAACCTTCCTGAAGAAAATAAGAAATTGAGGAAATTTAGGATTTTCTTCTTTTTCTTTTATTTTTGATTGTTGTGTGTTTGTGATTTTTAACAGAAACTTCCTTTTCTGTACTTTAATGGTGCAGCCAGATCCATGTAAAGAAATGGAGTGAAATCCCCAGGAAAGATGACGGGCAACAGGATTCTTTTCAGCTTTTCTCCCATTTCTCAGGCTTGGATATATTTCAGTGTACCTCAATCAAGTGAAGTGAGATTAAATATTTGAGTCATCTGTCTGATGCCCTTCTGTTGGCTGCAGTCTATTTAGTGTGTTTTAGTGATGCTAATGTTATTGAATGGTTTTTAGTTCTAAAACTTCTGGTAGTGATAAATCTTGTGCATGGAAGTCCCTTAGGTCACTTAGCAGAGCACAATTGCTTTCTGTTAATGACTGCATTGTCCTTTGCTCTCATTCGTGATACCCAGTGACTTTTCATTGATGTTGCAGTAAGGCTTTTTTTTTCTCTTGAACTTCTCCCATTCTTTACACACTGGTAAATAATCTTCAGCTGTAGCAGGAGGCAGCCCACATGTATATGCGGATCAGATTTATCAATATGTACCTGTGCAGATTGCCTTTATCTCCTGATTGGGCAAATACTTAACAGTCCTTAGCAAAGACTGTAAGTGATTAAAACATCTCTCCATTGAGTTTTCCACTAACTCTAACTGGCAAAAGGAGTCAATTGTATTGGACAGTAAAGTCTTATTGTCTTTGCTGTCCATTGTGGCACTACAGCTGTGAAGATGTCAGACATGTGAAGTGTTCACTGGATTCTCAGTTACTTACTTGTTATCAAGGCTTACATGTAGCTAATTTAATTTTGATGAATATGTTCAAATGTAGAGCATTTTATAGTTACTGGCTCATGGTTTTTTATACAGTATATGCATATTTCATTTTTTTTACTACTGTCTTTCAGCCCATATTTAATTCATCCATTTGCAGCTGTTGCACTATTTTGTTGAAGCAGACTTAAAAATCTGGCAGTAGGCTTTCCTACTTTCTTGCCCTTTTCAGTGTTGCAATGTTACTTAACACAATTAGTGCTTTCTATGTAGTTTTTTCTTTCCTAAAGCTGAAGGGCCATATATCTCTAAAACTCTTCTTTGCCTATCATTAACCACTCTTCGTGCAGATGAGCTGATAATACGAGACTTGGTTGCTGGCTGTATTTAGAGGTATACAATTTAATTACCCAGAGATAAAAGTGAAAGTAGTAAATTTGTACACTGTGTTGTCTTAAGACTAAGTGTGATTTCAGTTCTTATGCTACAACATGGAAGTTTATTTATTTTAATATTTTCCTTTATGTAAGGGCTTGCAATGTGTTGAAACTTCAGTTTTTATTTGGAAGTTTTGGAAGACAATTTTCAGATTTTTTTTTTTTTTTGAGACGGAGTCTCTCTCTCTCTCTCCCAGGCTGGAGTGCAGTGGCTGCGATCTCAGTTCACTGCAACCTCCGCCTCCTGGGTTCAAGTGGTTCTCCTGCCTCAGCCTCCTGAGTAGCTGGGACTACAGGCACCTGCCACCACACTCAGTTAATTTTTGTATTTTTAGTTGAGATGGGGTTTCACCATGTTGGCCAGGCTGGTCTCAAACTCTTGACCTCAGGTGATCTGCCTGCCTCAGCCTGCCAAAGTGCTGGGATTACAGGTGTGAGCCACTGTGCCCAGCCTAGATTGTCTCTTCTTCAGTGACTATATATATCTACATTACACAGATGACAACATTTTGTTCTCCTGTGACTTGGTTCATTACATTTTTTTCTTGTGCCAAAATAAGTGTTTGCAATTACTTGTGAAATTTTAACTTTTTTCATCATTTATTAATTTATATTTGAGAGGGTACTGGAAAGTATGTGAGTTGAAAATAGTTTAAACATATACAGTCTCATTAATTTGACTGTCAATTTGAAACTATTCCGTAACTTAAAGTAAAATTTTGATTTGAAACACTTAAGATGGAGTCTTGCTTTTGTTGCCCCGGCTGGAGTTTTGTGGCACCATCTCAGGCTCACTGCAACCTCTGTCTCCCGGGTTCAAGCAATTCTCTTGCCTCAGCCTCCTGAGTAGCTGGGACTACAGGCACCTGCCACCACACTCAGTTAATTTTTGTATTTTTAGTTGAGATGGGGTTTCACCATGTTGGCCAGGCTGGTCTCAAGCTCCTGACCTCCGGTGATCCACCTGCCTCAGCCTCCCAAAGTGCTGGGATTGCAGGCATGAGCTACTGTGCCTGGCCATAACAGTCTTACCTCTATCAGTGATTCTTAAAAGTATTGTTTGCTATTTAGTTTTGAGTTATGTTTTTTCCCAGGAATTACTTTTTCAGCTTTCAGGAACTTGATATAATGTTTTGTTCTTGATGGCCCACTAGAAAATAGAAACTTCTAGAAGAAATAAAGTCCTTCACTTTATTGAAGCTTTGTGAATGGCTCTCCTATCTGCAGCTGTAGGGCTCTACAATCTGATTTTTCCAAGCAAATAGACAAACTATGGACAATAATGGATAACATTAAACTATGGATAAACATTTTCAGATGTTACTTTAGGTGGTGGCCTGGAAGTGGAAAAAAAAGAGCTTCAGTGATGGAACTATTCATTTCATTTATCTCTTAAACAGGAATTCCTTTCCTGCCTCTCATTGCTGTTCCTTATTTTTCACCTTTATGTTATAGCTAGGTTTTGGTTTTATTAGCTCCCTGATGAATTCTCTCCTCCTCTTAATATTAAAGTAGGATGATTTAGAAGATCTGAGGTTAAAATCTGCCTTTTGAAGCTCTCTAGGCTAGATACCCTGACATTTCTCTTTGTGGAAAGTACAGCAGTAGTAAAGGAACAAATCGTCCGAAATGCCAAGTGATGTGCTGACAGCTGTACCTGACAGTGATTGCTGAACACTGGTCATTCCTGAGTGTCCCCTTTTCACCTCCCATTCCCTGCTGCCACTCCCCCTAACAACAGAAATTCTGGGAGGAATGTCTGTTCCCTGTTGAGAGGACAACTTGAGTGATCACGATAGTTTGTCAGAGAGAATGTGGACAATGTCTAACCCTTTTTCAGTTTTGGTAATAAGACCCTCACTTTTATCAGCTTCTTTATCCTTCATGCAGTTTAAAAATATTGCTTGTGAACAAGCTGCATATCCCTTTTAGGTCATCTTGTTCTTCTACTTCAAATAGCACATACAGAAGCCATATTTGAGGCTCAGGGCTTCAGACATGACAATAGGGCATTGATCAGGTTGGCTATATATTTGGGATTTGTCAGTTCCTTTGTCCATTTTTTGTCTGGCTTTCAGTACCTTTTCTCTGTATTTCAATAGAGCTTTGTGTACCTCTTGCCTTTATGTGTAATCTTACAGGGCAACTTTCTCTTTTTCTTTTATTTCCTGCTCAAAGACTCATCTCAAGAGGGGAATCTGGTATAAGACTCACTTATACAACAGGGACATAGGGTCTTCTAGTTGTTTTCATTCATTGCAGATTATTTTAAAAAGATAAAGATTTCCTTGTATTTTTCTTTAATATTTTCCAATTTTGAATTTTTATAGATGTAAATCCTCTAAAAGGGAAATATGCAGAGACAGTATTTTTTGTGATTTAATTTTTATTCTAGATCAGAAGCAGATATAGATAAATATCCAAAATCAAACACTAACAACTCTCAAATATCAGATTATATTTGATATGGGTAGAATATGTTGTAAATTTTTTGTGTTCCTGAGAATGCTTTTATATCCTTCAAGATACTTAAAATATACCCATTTTTATTTTTCTCCCACATTTGGATGTTTCTTTCCCCTCAATATTTCATTGATGCCACATTTCTGCCAGTTTTACTCTTGTATCCTATATCTTACTATCCTATAGTTTCTTCAAGCTGAAAGTCAACCTTTTGAGCAACTTTAAAACAAAATTTTAAAAATATTTCTTTATAAAAGATGAATTAATTTATTACCTTAGTACCATAATAAAAATCTGTTTCAAATAAATGAGTCTGAAGATTGGGAAGGGACACCATGAAGTGGGTAATTATAAATAGGCCTTTTAAAATGCAAGTCCAACTGGCTGGGCACAATTGGCTCAGGCCTGTAATCCCAGCATTTTGTGAGGCCGAGGTAGGTGGATTATTTGAGCTTGGGAGTCCAAGGCCAGTCTGGGCAACATGGTGAAACCACAACTCTACAAAAATACAAAATTAGCTAGGTGTGGTGGCACACACCTTTAATACCAGCTACTTGGGAGGCTGAGGTAGGATGGCCTAAGCCCAGGAGGTGGAGATTGCAGTGAACTGATACTGCACCACTGCTCTCCAGCCTGGGTGACAGAGCCAGATCCTGTCTCAGAAAATTATAGAATAAATAAATAAGTAAGCCCAGAAGGAGTTTAATTCTTTTAGAGACAGGGTCTGATTCTGCTGCCCAGACTGCAGTGCAGTGCTGCCATTATAGGTCACTACAACCTAGAACTCCTGGAACCAAAGGATTTTCCTGCTTTAGCTTCCCCAAGTAGCTGGGACTATATAGGCGTGCACCACCACACCCAATTTTTAAATTTGATTTTTGTAGAGACAGCATCTTGCTATGTTGCCCAAGCTGGTCTGGAATTCCTGGCCTCAAGAGATCCTCCTGCCTCAACCTCCCAAAGTGCTGGAATTATAGGTCTGAGCCACTCACCCTGCCTGAATTTTTTTTTTTTTTTTTTGAGACAGAGTCTCGCTGTCACCCATGCCGGAGTACAATGGCATGATCTCAGCTCACTGCAACCTCTGCCTTCTGGGTTCAAGCGATTCTCCTGCCTCAGGCTCCCAAGTAGCTGAGATTGCAGGTGTCTGCCACCACGCCTGGCTAATTTTTCTATTTTTAATAGAGATGGGGTTTTGCCATGTTGGCCAGGCTGATCTTGAATTCCTGACCTCAGGTGAACCAATGCATCTGGCCCTGAAT
This sequence comes from Cebus imitator, assembly GCF_001604975.1. Classification (NCBI taxonomy): domain Eukaryota; kingdom Metazoa; phylum Chordata; class Mammalia; order Primates; family Cebidae; genus Cebus; species Cebus imitator. The sequence goes on from NW_016107356.1 coordinate 3,888,269, forward strand.
TGTTTAAAAATGAGGATGAACAGGTCTCTGCTGTCCTTACTCCTCTGGCCTCTAATACTGTCTAGCCATCTTGCCTTACTTTGGTGGGGAGGGAGACAGATGTAGTTGTTCACAGTTGAGAGCTGCTGAAACACTGCGACTTTAAGGACAGTAGGAGGGAGAAAGCAAGCCTAATCCATTTATAAATGTTCCATTATATACAAAACACCCTTTCTACCAACATTGGGTTCTTAACTACTGAGAGCAGGCATGCTTTTGGTTGTGACTCCAGCAGCGTGGATTGGTGGCATCTTACACTGAACAGCCTGGTCCTCCACTCTCCCCTTTTGTAACCTTTGCCTGTCACTAATTGTTTGGGCTCAGTTTATTCATTTATATAAGAGGATTATAAGGTTTTTGTGAGGGAGTGGTCAATAATTAAGTGAAAAACAGATGATGTATGTTCATAATCACCTTTTAGCCTTTAGGTCATTAAGCCTAGATTAGCCTATTTTGGTGTTTTAGAAATCTGCTGATTATCTGTACTGCATATTAGTAGTACATGTAGAAGATTCTTTTTCCTGTGATTTTTTTTTTTTTTTTTTTTTGAGATGCTGTCTCACTCTGTTGCCCAGACTGAAATACAGTGGTATGATCTCAGCTCATGCAGTGCCACCAATCCATACTGCTGGAGTCACAACCAAAGCATGGCTGGTCTCAATAGTTAAGAACCTACTGTTGGTAGAAAGGGTATTTTGTATATAATGGAACATTTAAAAATAGATTAGGCTTGCTTAGACCCGGGTTCAAGCAATCCTCTCACCTCAGCCTCTTGAGTAGTTGGGACTATAGGCACGTGCCACCATGTCCAGCTAGTGTTTTTGTATTTTTTGTAGAGATGGGGTTTTGCCACATCACCCAGGCTGGCCTTGAACTCCAGTGACCGTTGTGGGAAATTGATCTGGACTCAAGTGGTCTACACGCCTTGGCCTTCACAAGTGCTTCGAATACAGGTGTGAGCCACTGTGCCTGGCCTGTAAATAAGTTTGAATTACCTTATTTCATCTTGCATACTTGTTATTTTTAACATGCCTTTTCTCCCTTTAATTTTTTAAAAATTTGGCTGGGCGTGGTGACTCACGCCTGTAATCACAGCGCTTTAAGAGGCATAGGTGGGTGGACCATTTTAGTGGCCAGGAGTTTGGGACCAGCCTGGCCAACATGGTGAAACCCTGTCTCTTCTAAAAAAAAAAAAAAAAAAAAAAGAATTAGCCAAGCATGGTGGCATACACCTGTAATCCCAGCTCCTTGAGAGGCTGAGTCAGGAGAATCGCTTGCCCGAGGGAGGCGGAGACTGCAGTGAGCTGAGATCGCACCATTGCACTCCAGCCTCTTAAAAAAAAATGGAAAAAAAATTTTCAGATTTTTAACATTTTCTTTTTTTTTTGTTTTTTTTGAGATGGAGTCTCGCCCTGTTGCCCAGGCTGGAGTGCAGTGGCATGATCTCAGTTCACTGCAGCCTCTGCCTTCTGGATTCAAGCGATTCTCCTACCTCAGCCTCCCGAGTAGTTGGGATTACAGGCGCCCACCACCACACCAGGCTAAGTTTTGTATTTTTATTAGAGACTGGGTTTCGCCATGTTAGCCAGGCTGGTCTCCAAATCCTGACCTCAGGTGATTTGCCTGCCTTGGCTTCCAAAAGTGCTGGGATGAAGACGTGAACCACTGTGCCCAGTCAAAAAAAATTTGAAAATTTTCAAACATTCAGGAAAGTCGAAAGAACAGCACAACGACATACTTGTTTTAAAAGACGAACTACTGTTTAATTATTTGATATGAAGTTAAGTTTTACATTATGCCAGTAATTTAGACTTTAGAAATTTTATTCAACATGGTTAAAATTTGCCTGTTTAACTACTAAACTTAGTATTTATATGGTAGAACCTAAAATCCCTAATTGTGTATATTTTGTTTTTATTTTAATTTTTTTGGAATTGTTGCATATTTTCTGAATAATCTTTCTGTACTTATGATAGCAAAACTTTGTAACTGAAATCATGAATTTGTTTCAATATACTTTTTTTTTTTTTTTGAGGTGGAGTCTCACTCTTTTGCCCAGGCTGGGGTGCACTGGCATGATCTCCACTCATTGCAACCTCCACCTCCCTGGTTCAAGTGATTCTCCTGCCTCAGTTTCCTGAGTAGCTGGGGTTACAGGCGAGTGCCACCAGGCCCAGCTAATTTTTGTATTTTTAGTAGAGACAGGTTTCACCATGTTGGTCAGGCTGGAAGAGTTAAAGGAGTTAAAGATAACTCCTGACCTCGTGATCTGCCCGACTCAGCCTCCCAAAGTGCTGAGATTACAGGCGTGAGCCACCGTGCCTGGCCAGTGTACTTTTTTATCATGCAAAATGACATTTTAATAAATATTGTTTTAAGGATGGTCATTCTGTTTTATAAATACACATTTATTAGAGGTCTTCTACTTACCTATATCAACATTAGGGATTTTAGTGTAAATACCAAAATTAAGTATCATCAGTATTTTTTCTTTTGACTTTGTGTAATTAGTTCTTTTTTCTGAAGCTGAAATGAAGAAAGATTAAAGACTTCTCAAACATATTCTAGCTTTGGTTTAAAAATCCTAAAAGTACCCAAACTTGAAGAAACTCTTTACCTGTTTTTTTCATTGCTTTAATATTTATTCTCTGTTTTTCTATTTTTTTGGTGGGGGGGACCTAAATAAGGAGCCTCAATAAAATATCTAGGTTGAGCAATATTTTTATGAAGGTTTGAATAACTTGCTGAAAGCGTGTATTTTGTGTAAAGTGTGCAGAAGAAGGAAACAATTTTACTTTCATTGGGAAGAGACTAAAAGGAAATATAAATACCAAGCTGTTAATAGAGGTTGCCTTTGGATAGTGGAATCGTGGATTTATTTTCCCTATCTTCTCAGTTTTCTAAATTTCCCACAGTGGTCACCTATAACCTTTTTCATTACATGGGGAAAGTGTGAGCAATTGTAATTTAGGCACTGTCGTAAACTCGAAATATTTCAGAGGGAAGAAATGGTAACTAGTAAATGGGACCATGCCTATTTGCCTACTTGGTGCTGCCCTTCTTGCTGTGTTGTCTCCTCCCTGGAAGAACTCTAGGCCCTTAGCCCTGAGGTGCTTTCTCTGCCTTGGCTGAGCTTCCCACACTCCTGGGGTAACCCCTCTGCTTCCTTGCTTCCTAGGCCACAGGGCCAGGGACCTCAGAGAGAAGAATGATTTTCCTTGCTTTTCTCTAGGTACGCTTCTGTGTTTGTTTTCAGTGTAGGTGATCTACCTTATGCTGCTGAGGTCCCCTCATAGTGATAGAACTAATTTCATTCACCTTTTTCTTTTCTTAACTGCTCTAGGCTTTCTGTTAGATTTTTAAAAAATATATGACTTCCAGCTTCTACATGGTAAATTTTCACACTTCAGAAAGCTTTTTCTTTTTGTGTGTAAGAAGTAGAAGCTCATTGGATTTACATGTCAGCCTTCTATTAATCTTAATTCTCCCATTCTGTTTCTGTGATCTGCTGTGACATTAAAAAAAAGAAAAAATTGGTTTCTCTTTCTTCTTTCTTTTGTTTTCCAGTCCCTTTATTGCATGGAACAGTGTCCCCCGCATCCTCAGCTTCACCCTGGTTAGTTTACCAGGCTAACTACTTCGTGCTTCTTTGGCGAAGTTCTTATTCCTAAAAGTATGGGGGCTCTGAATCCAGATTGACTCTCTTTTCCATTGTTTAATAAACTGTATAAACTGTGCTTTAGTTTCCATATCCGTAAGAGGGAATATTAATATTATTTAGGATTAAATTAGGTAATATAGGTCAGTTGTACTTGTAAGGACTTAAACTTTCCATTAGTTGTTATAAACTATTATTATTAAGGATCACACCAGTAAAATCGTCACCAAAGTTGACTTCATTATTTTGGCTTAATGTTATTGTAGATTATTATCTTTGATTCTGGGAGTTAGGCTAAGTTGTCCTTTGAATAAGGACCTCGAAATCAGTTGTTAAGACAATCTTAAAATGCTTTAATGAGGAGACAAAAATCACTGAACCAGCCTGTTGTTTTTATATTGGATCAATATAGCTTTGTACTGTACATTGGAAATAAAAATTTTTTCTGAGTAAATTAATAAGATGTAGAAAAGACATTAAGGTTTATTTTTAAATAAGCTCTAAATAGAAATTATAATCTGATCATAAATGAGAAGAATATGAAAAATATTTAATATGCTGGTGCTGCTACTCAAAAGTTAAAACTTTACTACATATTTTCAGTTCTCTTAACATGTGAAAATTTTGCTAAATCTGAAATATACTCCAGAAATTTAAATGGAAAGACCTTAATAAAATAGTCAAATGCTCTTACTTTAGAAATTGAGGCACTGAAATTCATTTCTCCTATTATTCTACATTGATGTTTCATTTTGACTATATATTTAGTGAGTTATGGCAGTAAAAGCAGTTTTACTTTTTTTTCTGAAAGCCTTCTCATATTGGATGACTTTATAACTTGCCTCTTGAAGTATATATATTTACTCATACAAATCAAACACTGATGTCTGTGAAGTTTCATGTCATCTTTTATATTTCAATTTTGTTCATATACTTAACTGTCGCCCAGTCTAGAGTGCAGTGGTGCAATCTCAGCTCGCTGCAACCTCCGCCTCCTGGGTTCAAGTGATTCTCTTGCTTCAGCCTCCCAAGCAGCTGGGATGACAGAGATGTGCCACCATGCTGGCTAATTTTTGTATTTTTAGTAGAGAAGGGGTTTCGCCATGCTGGCCAGGCTGGTCTGGAACTCCTGACCTCAGGTGATTTGCCCGTCTCAGCCTCCCCAAGTGCTTGGATTACAGGCATGAGCCACCATGCCTTGCCAAGTTTTTAATTGATGGCATTTTAAAGAATACCTCATATTCTATACTTTCTTGACGTTTTCCCCACATACATGAAATTTAAAATCAGAGTAAAGCTGTTACATGCATTTGTTACTTGGTAATAAAGGTATTTGGAAAATCACTGATCTTAGAATTTTAATAAAAGACATTCATTTTTAAAAATACTGGATATATTGAATGTAAAATGAGGAATTCATATTTTCCGGTAAAGCATTTTGGTTTCGAAATAGACAGTGCTTCACCCTACCCCACTTCATTAAGAAAAACTTTTTCTTTTGAGACAGAGTCTTGCTCTGTCTTGCAGGCTGGAGTGCAGTGGCTTCGTTCGGTTCACTGCAACCTCTGCCTCCTTCGTTCAAGCGATCCTCCTGCCTCAGCCTCCTGAGTAGCTGGGATTACAGGTGTGAGCCACTGTGCCCAGCCTCATTTCAGTTTTTAACTTGAGCCTAAATTTGAGGGGTTTTTTTGTTTGTTTTGTTTTGTTTTGTTTTGTTTTTAGATGGAGTTTTGCTCTGTCACCCAGGCTGGAGTACAGTGATGTGATCTTGGCTCACTGTAACCATTCCCAGCTAATTTTTATATTTTTAGTAGAGCCGGGGCTTCACCATATTGGGCAGGCTGGGATTACAGGTGTGAGCCACTGCACCTGGCCAAATTTGAGATACTTTTTAAAAGATAAAATCTTTGTTGAGCCATATCAAGAATTACCACCTATCTTGGAGGAGAGATGTGAATTCCACCAACATAGATATTCTAGTTTGTAGTGAACTGTTAGGGATGCTGTACTCTTGACTCTTTGTGTTTTCTTCGTGGCTTGTGGCCCTCTTTTCAACTTTATTAATATGTAATTGAAGTGTACTAAATGCATATACTTGTTTTTATGCTTTTTCAATTTATTTTTTATTTCTTAAAGAGGGGTGGGGTCTATCTGTGTTGCCCAGGGTAGTCTTGAACTTGTGACCTAAAGTGATGCTCCCACCTTGACATCCCAAAGCACCGGGATTACAGATGTGAGCCACTGCATTTAAAATGCATATATTTAAAGTGTACAGTTTGGTTAGTTTTGACATAAGCATGTGTCTGTGAAATATCATTCCCAAGAGAGCAAACACTTTCGTTCCCCTAAAAGCTTCCTTATGCCTGCTCTCCGTGTTATATCCTTTCCCCTCCTCCCTTCTTCAGGCAACCACTGATGGGGTTTTTGTCACTGTAATTAGTTTACATTTTCTAGAATTTCTCTGAAAGTGGAATCATATATACTTTTTTAACCTGACTTTTCTCACTTAGCATAATAATTTGGAGATTCATGCATGTTGTTGCATGTGTAACAGTTGGTTCCTTTTTGTTGCTAAGTAGCATTTCATTGTATGGATAGATCACCATTTATTCATTGATCAGTTTATTGACATTTGGGTTTCAGTTTTTAGCTCTTAAAAATAAAGCTTGATATAAACAAAGAAATCTTTGTGTGAACATAAATTTTCATTTCTCTTAGCTAAATACCTAGAAGTAGAGTGAGTGGGTGGAATGGTAGCTGTGTAATGTTTTAAGAAAACTATATATATATATATATATATATATATATATATATTTTTTTTTTTTTTTAAGACGGGGTTTCACCATGTTGGTCAGGCTGGTCTTGAACTCCCGACCTCAGGTGATCCGCCCGCCTTGGCCTCCAAAGTGCTTGGATTACAGGCGTGAGCCACCACGCCCGGCAGAAAACTATATTTTTAAAAGTTTGTGTGATTTTACATTCCTCCCAGCAATGTGTAGAGCTGTTCCACATCCTCACCAACACTAGATATGGTCATTTTTTCTCATTAGCCATTCTTGTGGAAATATAGTGGCACGTCAAGTGATTTTAGTTTGCATTTTCCTTATGTTTAATAATGTTGAATGTCTTTTCATGGGTTTATTGGCCATTTCTAGAAGTTATTTTACGTTTCAGCCATTTCCTCACTGAGCTATCTTATTTTTAAATTGTAGGAGTTCCTTATATATTGTGGATACAAATCCTTTGTCTAATGTATGAATTACAAATGTTTTCTTTCTCTGGTTTGCTTTTTTGTTTTCATAATGGTTATCTTTTGAAGAACTTTTTTTTTTTTTTTTTTTTTTTTTTTTTTAGCCCAGTTTTTTTTTTTTTTTTTTTTAAATCTTTTTTTTTTGTGTTTTGAGAAATTGCCTAGTCTAAGTTCAGGAAGATATTCTCCCATCTTTTTAGATTTTTATATGAAGCATATATAGTTTTACATTTAGGCCTGGGATCTTTTTTGAATTAATTTTTGTATATTATGTAAAGTGTCAGTGTATGTTTTTCTCCCTACCTGTGGATATCCAGTTGATCCACTTTGTTGAAAGACTTTTTTCCTCTAGTGATTTGTCTTTACAACTTTGCCAAAAATCAGCTAACCAAACATGTAGGTCTGTTTCTGAACTCTTCTGTTTTATTGATCTGTCACTTTACACCAATCCCAAAAGGCCTTGACTACTGTTGTTTTATAGTAAATCTTGAAATCGGGGTAAATCTTTCAACTTTTTCTTTTAAACATAACAAAGCTCAAGCACCATTATATAATGGTAATGTAAATCAAAACTATTGGGGAAAAATCACCCATAATTCCACCACTTTTAAAAATCTGCTCTGGTTATTCTAGGTCTTTAATGCCAGCTTGCCAATTTCTGCCACAAAGCCTGCTGCAATTTTGATTGGGGTTGCATTGAATATACAGACTTGGAGAGAAGGGCCATTTTTACAATATTTAATCTTCCAACCCATGAACTTAGTACCATTTACTTAAGTCTTCTTTAAGTTTTCTTAGCCATATTTTGTAGTTCTAAGTGTAGAAGCCTTGTATGTGGGTTTTTTTTGTATTTTGTTTTTGTTTTTGTTTTGAGATGGAGTTTCACTCTTGTTGCACAGACTGGGTTCAAGCGATTTTCATCCCCCAGCCTACCAAGTAGCTGGAATTACATGCCTGGCTGATTTTGTATTTTTAGTAGTGACGGGGTTTCACCATGTTGGTCAGGCTGATCTCGAGCTCCTGGTCTCAGGTGATTCACTGCCTTGACCCCTCAGGGTGCTGGGATTATAGGCTTGAGCCACCGCACCAGGCCTGTCTTTTGTTAAATTTACACTTAGAAATTTTACATTTTTTGATGCTGTTATAAAACAGTTGTTTTTCTTAATTCTACTTACTTTCCAATTTATTGCTTGCTAGTATTTAAGAATTCAGCTGATTTTAATACATTAACCTTTTATCCTGCAGTTTTGTTAAATTCACTTATTGATTATAGTCATTGTTTTCTACATTCTCTGGGATTTTCTATATAAACAGTGATATCTGTAAATAAGGAGAGTACAATTTTTCTTTTCCAATCTTTATGCCTATTTTTTGCCTGTAGTTTTTCTTGCCTTATAACTTTCCTCCACATCAGTGTTGAATAGAAATGGTAAAACGAGGTATCCTTGCCTTCTTCCTGATCTCAGATTGAAAAATTCAGTCTTTAACCATTAACTGTGATGTTAGATGTAGGTTTTTCATAGATGCCCTATATCTGTTTGTAGCAGTTTCCGACTAATTCTAGTTTACTGAGTTTTTTTTTTTTTTTGAAATCATGAGTGGATGTTGAGTTTTTGTCAAAAGCTTTTAAAAAAAATATCTATTGACATGATCAGATGGGCTTTCTAAAACTTTATTCTGATAATATGGTATATTACATTAATTGGTTTCCAAATGTTTAAACTAAACTTGCATTTCTAGGATAAACTACTTGGTTATATTTTACTATCATTTTTATATAAAAGCGTTCAATTTTTAATTTTTATGATTTTTTAAATCTATATTCTTTAGGGGTCTTGTTCTATTATTTATTTATTTATTTGTAGTGTCTGTGAGGTTTTGGTATTATAGTTGTATGACCTCAAAAAGTGAGGTGGGCAGTGATCTCCTTTTTGTTTGAGAAACTTTGCATAATTTTTGTATTATTTCTTCTTTGAAAGGATTCACCAGTGAAACAGACTGTGGCTTTCTTTTTGGGGAAGGTTGTCTCTCTCTGTTGCCAGGCTGGAGTACAGTGGTGGAATCTTGGCTCACTGCAACCTCTGCCTCCCAGGTTCAAGCGATTCTCCTGCTTCAGCCTCCTTCGTAGCTGGGGCTACAGATTTGCACTACCACACCCAGCTAATTTTTGTATTTTAATAGAGATGAGGTTTCACCATGTTGTCCAGGATGTTCTTGATCTATCTCTTGACCTTGAGATCCGCCCGTCTCAGCCTCCCAGAGTGCTGGGATTACAGGCGTGAGCCACTGTACCTGGCCAGGGATGGTTTTTAATTATAAAATCAGTTTTTTAAAATAAATATAGGAGTATTCAGATTCTTATATCAATTTTAGTAAGCTTTATTTTCCAATAAATCTGTTTCTTTTATCTACATTGTCAAATTTGTTGGCATAAGGCTATTTTTACTATTTCTTATTTTTTAAATGTTTGTAGGATTGATGGGGATGCCCCTTATTTCTATGATTTTTTTTCTCTCTCTGTGTCTAGCTTGAGATTTGTAAAAAAATTTTTTCAAAGAACCAGAGTTTGATTTTGTAATTATCTTTATTGTCTCTCTCTCTCTCTCTCTCTGTATATATATCTCCTGCCATATCTTTGTTATTTCCTTTCTTCTACTTACTTTTGGTTTACATTTCTTTTTCCAAGTTTTTTTTCTTTGTTGTTTAGAATATTAACATTTAATGTAATTATCGGTTGTTGGAATTTTAGACCTGCCATCTTACTATTACTGGTTTTGTTTGTTTTTTCTGTTTTGTTTTGTTTTTTTTCTTTTCTTCTGTTTCTTTTTTCTTGACATCTTTGAAGTTTTAACATTCCGTTTTCATTTGTCTCTTAACTTTCTGGCCATATCTTTTTCCGTGAGAGGGGTGTGTGTGTGTGTGTGTGTGTGTGTGTGTGTGTGTGAAGTAATTGCTCCAGGTACTAAATATATTTACTTAACCTTTTATAATCAACTTAGAGTTATTATTTTATCACTTTGTGTAGATTGTAGAAGGCTTGCAGCCATATAAGTCCATTTACTCTCCCCCCACAGACATTTATGTTATAGTTGTCATATATGTTATATTTAGGTTGAAACCCTGCTACACAGTGTTACAATATTTGCTTTCAAAAGTCCACATATTTTAAAGAGCTTAATAGGAAAACTAATTTTATATTTACTCAGATGTTTACCATTTCTTTTGCTCTGCCTTGATTCTTAAAGATCTAAGTTTCTCTATAAAATTTTCATTTAATTCTTTTTAAACTAGTTTTTCTTTCTCTGCTGATAACTTGTATCTTTCCATTAATTTGTGTTTGTGTTTGCCTCATGGAAAATAGGGGTAATAGCTGTTCTAGAGCCTTTGTCTGATAATTTCAACATTTTTATTGTATTAGAATTGGCATCTGTTGATTGCAGTTTGTTGTTGTTTTTTAGCATTTGTCAGATTTTCCTACTTCTTTGTATGTCCAGTAGTTTTGGATTATATCCTGAACATAGTGAGTTTCATGTTGTATAGCTGTTGTGTGCTGTTGTAATCCTCTGCAGAATGCTGTTTATTTCAGCAGGTATCTAACTTGGTTAGATCTACCTTGGTTATATACTAGACTACAAATTCTCTGTACTGTCTGTGGACATGAGCTCCTTTCTTAGTTCAGTTTTCAAGAGAATTGCAGTGTTACTTTGAGTCTGCCCTGCATATCCATAGCTCAGCCTGAGACTAGTAGGAGTTCATTCACACAATGGGAGGTCCCTGTTTCCTCCAGAGCTTTTTCCTCTCTGGTTTTCTCCACACTTTATACCCCAAAGGGGCCTTTTTTATTAGTTCCTTTAACCACAAAGACTGTATTTCTGTTGGAGTTTTAGTTTCTGCACCTGTGCTTCACTGCGTTGCTCCCTGGTTCCCTGACTGGGACCCATCCGTGGGGCACAGTGGTAGAGAAAAGACTACGAAACAGAAACGGTTTACTCGCCTCCAAGATCTTCCTACTTTTGTCTACTTCTCATTGTCCTCAAATATTATAGTTACATTATATGTATATCTGTAAGTAAAAATGGTCTCTTTTTAATGCTTCCAGTATCATAGTTTAGTATTAAGCTAATGCTAACTTCATAAAATCATTGTTTCTGAAGATAATTTTCGAGATTTATAGGGAGGTAGAAATGCATGAATTTCCTCTGGCTTTGCCATTTGTTGCATAGTATTATATATAACATTTTCTTAGCCAAAAGGTTTAAAGAAAATATTAGCAAATCAAACCCAGTTGTGTAGTGCAAGAATAACATGCATATATGAATTAGGTCTATTGTACACATTCTAGGATAATTTAATATTAGCAAATATATTATTATAATTCAGAATGTAAGTAAAGGAGAAATTCATTATTATCTCATTAAATGTTTAAAGAAAGCTTCTGAAAAAAAATTAGCCACCATTTCTTAATAAAATTATAAAAAATAGGAATAGAAGAAAACTACATAAACATGGTAAATAATCTTTACTAAAATATAACAACAAATCAACCTATTAAAATATGAAATACCAAAACTATCACAGTGAAATCATAAGGTAATATAAAAATTATTGCTATCACAACTAACTATTTTGTATAGTTTAGTATTATTGCTTTGGGCTAATAGTGTAAGGCTAAATTCTTGATTTCCAGAAGGTACAGATCTAGGAAATCTGGATCTATATGTGAGACTATTGGCACTAATAAGAAAATGTGGTAAAGTAGCTGGATACAAAGAAGAGAAATCAATTACCTCCTTATTTTCCAACAAAGTAAAAACTGAAAGTAAAACTGAATGGGGCAAGTGCGGTGGCTCACACCTGTAATCCTAGCACTTTGGGAGTCTGAGGCAGGTGGATTGCCTGAGCTCAGGAGTTCAAGACCAGCCTGGGCAACACGGCGAAACTCCGTCTCCAAAATCAAAACAAAACAAAAAAACTGAACAAACAATATATTCTCATATATTGAATATCTGTTTTACTACGCATTTAAAATCCAGACCTTACCATTTTTGAGAAGCTCTTCAAAAAGATGTATGACATGTTGATTCCAAAAGAACATTGTGAGGATTAAGTGAGATAAAACACATGAAAAATTTTTAAGAAAATTATCAAGGTTGCCTATTGAATATATTGACTGAGAAACTGAGGAGGAAAAGAAGGGCAGGTGCAGTTTCTAAAGGGAATCTACAGTGAGTAGTGGTCCAGTTCACAACTAGATTTCCAGATCTCTGGTTAAATATGGTGCCTTGACCATACTTGTTTTCTCTTTTCCTTCCCTAAAGTCTGCAGTAATCTCAAAGGAAGCTTAAAAATGTTAATTCATAGCTAAGCAGATGGGGGGGTGGTGCCTATAATCCCAGCCACTTGGGAGGCAGAGGCAGGAGAATCACTTGAACCCAAGAGGTGGAGGTTGCAGTGAGCCAAGATTGTGCCACTGCATTCCAGCCCAGGCAACAGAGCAAGACTCTGTCTCAAAAAATAAATAAATAAAATAATAAAATACATAAATAAATCTTAATTCATAAGGAGAAAGATAATAGTAAAGGAGACAATGACCAAAGATTTTAACAATTTCTGCAAAACCCGAAAGTGAATGGAGGGAGTAGTAACTGAGTTCACAAAGGAAGATAGCACCTGAGGACCTACAGAGGTCAATTACAGAGATAGAAATCAGCATGCCCCAGGGATAGCTTGAGGGAATTTCTGTGCTTGAAGGCTCCCTATATTCCAAAAGGCAGAAGTCAGTTTTACAGCTCACAGTGGCAATTCCTTAAAAGTCCATATCCAGATCTTCTAGGCCTTCCTCTTCTACGCCTCATCAGATGGGTATAGATTTCAATCCCCCGTCTGCTGGGGAAATAGGAGGAGCACCAGAACCAGAGGTGCTCCAGACTAGGTGAAGCATGGGATTGAAAGTCAAGTGACCCTGTACAGGACTGCACACTGAAGTGCAGGATCCTACCTCTTTCTCCCTTCTTCACTGCTCCCCAAGGCAGCACTTAGGTGAGTTAATCCCTTCACATCTGACCTAACACTTCTTTCTATCTGGCAAAACTTAACAGCTTCTGTGAAAGAATCTCCGCATACTGAACATTTGGAGATCTCCCAATCAAAAGGTGACTCAGTATACCTGAAGATTTTACATAGAAGCCCATCAGTCAACAAACCTGACACTCACACTGAGCTTAGGCAGTTTTTTAGTGCCTCATTGTTAAATATGGAGGTGCATCCAGGTATCACTAGATATATGAGGAAAGCCTTAAAAGTGAAAGAGATGGCTGGGGCAGGTAGACCACAAGGTCATGAGTTCAAGACCAGCCTGGCCAACATGGTAAAAACCTGTCTCTACTAAAAATAGAAAAATTAGCCAGGCATGGTGGCAGGCGCCTGTAATCCCAGCTCAGGAGCTGAGGCAGGAGAATTGCTTGAACCTGGGAGGTGGAGGTTGCAGTGAGCCGAGATTATGCCATTGCATTCCAGCCTGGGCAACAGAGTGAGACTCTGTCTCAAA
>NW_016107356.1:3901942-3903169 GCF_001604975.1 Cebus imitator
TTTAAAGAACGGAGTGCTAGGAATAGAGAACAAGAAAGTGCTTTTAGAAATTTAAAAATGTGATGGGGGAAAAAAATTCTGTGGACAAACTGGAAGATGAAATTGTGGTATATTAGGGCAAGAGACTGTCATTTTAAAAAATCTAAATTTGTCTAAGATTTTAAATCTGTGAATATTTAGTACTCATAATTTATTCTTGTTTGTTTGTTTGTTTTTTGAGGCAGGGTCTCACTTCCGTTGCTCAGGCTGGAGTACAGTGACACCACCATCTCAGCTCACTGCAGCCTTGATCTCCTGAGCTCAGGTTATTCTGCCACCTCCGCCCCCTGAGTAGCTGGGACTACAGGCTTGTGCAACCACTTTTTGTATTTTTAGTAGTAACAGGGTTTTGCCATGATGCCCAGGCTGATCCTGAACTCCTGGACTCAAACAATCTGGCCAACTCAGCCTCTAAAAGTGCTGGGATTACAGGTGTGAGCCACTGCGCCCAGCCAGTATTCATTTTTAACTGTGCATTTACTCTGTCACAATTAAATTAAACATAGGGAAAAATATTCACTAAATCTGGATTTTTGTTTTTAGCTGGAGAAAGGACTGGCTTTTTTTCATATTGCCTGTTCATGAATAAATAATATCTGATGGAGATTTTTGGAGCATTAGATTTGTGTTTCGTATTCTGGGACAGATGTTAGTGGAATATGCGTTGTTTACAGTCTTTCTCAAAATTTTTCAGTGTTTTTTACTGAAAAACACTGAGGAGTCCTGATAATTCCACAGCCTTTGGTCACCAAATGAATGGTATTGCTGTAATCACTTACCCTCTCTGATTTCATTTTCCTGATCCATGATATGGGGATGGTAATAATGGTAACCTTTCTCACAGGGCTGTGATCATGAGTAGAAGAGATAAGACCTATAAATTACCTAGTAAAATGTGTAGCATGTACTAAGTGCTCAATGAAAAGAAGCTGTGATTATAACCATCAACTAGATGCACTGGTATTTATAGATGGTTAAGAAAAAGGCACAGTCAGCCCTCTGTATCCATGGGTTTCACGAAATCCAGGGTTTAACCTACCACGGATTGAAAACATTTGGGGAGGGCCGGGCGCGGTGGCTCAAGCCTGTAATCCCAGCACTTTGGGAGGCCGAGGCGGGTGGATCACGAGGTCAAGAGATCGAGACCATCCTGGTCAATATGGTGAAACCCCGTCTCTACTAAAACTA
>NW_016107356.1:3903299-3919679 GCF_001604975.1 Cebus imitator
CTCAGGAGGCTGAGGCAGGAGAATTGCTTGAACCCAGGAGGCGGAGGTTGCGGTGAGCCGAGATCGCGCCATTGCACTCCAGCCTGGGTAACAAGAGCGAAACTCCGTCTCCAAAAAAAAAAAAGAAAACATTTGGGGAAAAAAAATTGTGTTTGTACTAAACATGTACAGACTTCTAAGCAATACAGTATAACAGTTGTTTACATAGCATTTACATTGTATTAGGTATTGTAAGTAACCTAGAGATGATTTAAAGTATACAAGAGGATGTGCTTAGTTTATATGCAAATACTGTGCCATTTTATATCAGAGACTTGAGGATCCATGGATTTTTTTTATCCATAGGAGGTCTTGGAACCAATCTTCCTGGGATAATGAGGGACAACTGTATATTTAAAAAGTAATACATGAATGAATGAATTCCTTAATTGTAGAGCTATGCTCTAACTCTAGTATTTGTCTTCTGACCATTTAAGATAGCATGTTGGTGTGTTTATGATTATACAGGAATTAAGTTTTCATAAACTAAAATGTTGCATTTCAATTACAGGCGTCGATTAGCAAGGTAAAAGTAACAGAACCATGGCTCAGTTTCCAACACCTTTTGGTGGTAAGTTTTCAGAAATTTCCTTTTTTAATGTACTTTGGAACCAGATTTTTAAAACTTGATATTGTGGCAAATTTAAAATTAAAAAGTAGAGAAAAATAATATAATCAGCCTTGATATATTCCATCATATAGTTCCATTAATTATCAACTCATGCCCAATATTGTTTCATCTGGATTCTTTTGGAGCAACTCCCAGGCATCATATCATTTCATCTATAAATATTTTAGTAAAGATAAGAAAATGTTTAAAGATGTAACTTCAGTACCATTATCACACCTATAAAAATTTATAATACTGGCTGAACGAGGTGGCTCACTCCTGTAATCCCAGTACTTTGGGAGGCTGAGGTGGGTGGATCACCTGAGGTCAGGTGTTCAAGACCAGCCTGGCCAACATGGTGAAACCCCGTCTCTACTAAAAATACAAAAATTAGCAGGGCATGGTGGTGGGTGCCTATAGTCCCAGCTACTTGAGAGGCTGAGGCAGGAGAATCGCTTGAACCTGGGAGGTGGAGGTTGCAGTGAGCTGAGATCATGTCACTGCACTCCAGCCTGGGCAACAGAGCAAGACTCCATCTCAAAATTTAAAAAAAAGTTGTACAATACCATATTATCACACCTGTAAAATGCTTGCTATATCTAGTCTGTACCTTATAGTCTTTAGACATTTCTTGTGATGGTTTGTTTGTTTACATTGGGATCCAAATAAGGTATAATCATTGAAATTAGGTCGTGTTTTTCCCAAGTCTCTTAGTGAATTTTTCCCCACTCCTCTGTTTTTTTATCAGCGAGTTATTTGTTGAGGTGATGGGGTCATTTACACTTTTTCAACGCCTGGATTTGAAGCTTGACATTTTTGTTTGTTTTACTCTAGTTAGATAAACTAAAGTTTGAAACATCAGACTGCATCAAATGTGTTTTTTGGGTAATTTTTCTAAGGTCACTAAGAAATTGTTAAATGTACTTGCTTACAGCCAAGTTTTTTTTTTTAAGTTATTTTTTAAACAAAAATACTAATTAAAAAATAGTACTTATTAAAAATACCTATTAAAAATCCATATTAATAGGTTACTCTTGAAAGCTGTCTAATCTCATCATTGAAAAGAGTTAAAGTCTCAATGTGATTCTGGTACAGAGATCTGTAAACTTTTCGAAATTATTAGTTATTCTGTTTTATTTTTGTTCCCCTTCCTAATAACTGCAATTTTTGGTTTTTGTTTATAGTTCTAGGGGTGAATTCTGACAGGGCAGTGAAAACTTCTTCTAGGAATTTTAGAAGTGTAAGGCCTGTGAGGAAGGGGTCATCTCTGTCTTGGACACCACTTCATCCCCACAGTAAATATTTTTCTAGATTCCTACTTTATCTGTCAGTGTCATACCAGACCCTGTAGAGAAGAGAGATGCAATGTTTAGACGTTTTTACTTGTGTGCTGGGCACATTCACATTTTGTGTGAAACATGCATATCGTGTATTCCCAGTTTTGTGGAAAGTGTCCAAGCTTCTGAAAGCTTTCCATGTATGTAATCTAGAATTATTTTAGTCAGTTTGAGGAGACCTAGGACCAAAGTCAGCAAGATCTCGGTCATAAGTGGACATCTAGTCAGTCCAAGAGCTGAAACTGAACGAAAACCTAAAACCCATTCTTTTTGGCTATTATTTCATATCAGGACATCTCCCGCCCCCACTTTTTTTTAACTCTGCTTCCTGCTCACTGAGATACCCATTTTTTAAAACAGCTTTCGTGAAATGTAATTTACATTCCATAAAATTTGCTAGCTTTAACTGTATAATAATTTTTAGTAAATTTATAGAATTGTGCAACCATCACCACAATCTATTATTTTAATCACTCCCCAAAAGATTTTTATGGATATTAATCACACTCAACTTCTTCTTTCATAGCTTTTTGCCTGTGGCATTTAAGGCACTTGAGAGTGCAGTTTTAAGTTTAGGTTAATTTAGTCTGTTGCTTGGGTTTATGTAAGTAAATGATTAATTTGCTATAATCTTGCTAACTATGGGATTGTAGGACAAGTTTCTAAAACAGGAATGTGTGCCTCTTCTTTTCTTTCTCTCTCATTCTCTCTCTTTCTGTTTCTAACATTTTGTGTCCTGTTTTATACTTAATTTTCTAACTTTATATGCAAAACTTCCAAGGACAAGCAGATGTGAATTTATCAAGTCTTTATAATACATTGACAGAATCTTGAAGTGCTGTGGAAATAGTGTGTGAGAGCATTTTGTTTTCCTTTTCTCACTGAATAATTTGTTTGTCTTTTCTTTGAATTTTAGGCAGCCTGGATATCTGGGCCATAACTGTAGAGGAAAGAGCGAAGCATGATCAGCAGTTCCATAGCTTAAAGCCAATATCTGGATTTATTACTGGTAATCAGAGTCAGCATTTTATCATTTTTACTTATCAGTAGTGCAGATGTCTGTGGAAACTCTGTTATGCAAAGCCAAGGTGGGCAAATATGACCAAGGAGAGACATTTACCTATTTGCCTTAACCTTGAGCCTGTCTTTTTACAATTATTTTACACATAATGGATTCATACCTTGTTTGCAATTTTTGGTGCATGTCAAACCACTTGTTTTGTGCATATAATTTGTGGAAATTTATTAAGATCAAAGGACCAGTGGCTCACACCTCTAATCCCAGCACTTTGGGAGGCTGAGGCAGGCAGATCACTTGGGGTCAGGAGCTCCAAACCAGCCTGGCCAACATGGTGAAACCCCGTCTCTACTAAAAATAAAAAATTAGCTGGGTGTGGTGGCAGGTGCCTGTAATCCCAGCTACTTTGGAGGCTGAGGCAGGAAAATTGCTTGAACTCAAGAGGCAGAGGTTGCAGTGAGCCGAGATCACGCCATTGCACTCTAGCCTGGGTGATGGAGCAAAACTCCATCGCAAAAATAAACAAACTAATTTTCTTGTTTGATTATTTTTTAAGAATTCACTTTAGAAAAAATAGGATCTTTATTGCCTGGGGAATTGTGTTTTTTTTTTGTACGTGTTTGTACCATTATTCCATTTTATTACCGGTTTATAATGGATGTGATTCTTTTTTTTGTTTTTGTTTTTGTTTTTGTTTAGAGACGGAGTTTCACTCTTGTTGCCTAGGCTGAAGTGCAGTGGCGTGATCTTGGCTCACTGCAACCTTCACCTCCTGGGTTCAAGTGATTCTTCTGCCTCAGCCTCCTGATTAGCTGGGATTACAGGCACCCGCTACTACGCCCAGCTAATTTTTTGTATTTTTAATAGAGACAGGGTCTCACCATGTTGGCCAGGCTGGTCTTGAACACTTGACCTCAGGTGTGATTCTTATTCATTTTTACTTGTTCTCCATAATTATATCAGAAGTACCCAGAATTTGGAGCATAGGTATGGCAATGAAGTTTTTTTTATGAAGTGAAAGTATGGCTTGTCAGTTTCCTAAGGATTCCTGTAAATGTGCTTTTGCACAATGGGTAGCTGTTAATATCTTAGTTAATAGCAGATTAATTAAAGTGGAAAATCTATGCCAGCAAATAGTAGGCCCTTTTTGAGATGATTTTTTAAAGTATTAAATTCTAAAGTCGGTGCTGTTGGATTCTTTTACCGTTGCCTATGAGCTTATCCTTGGACTTTTATAACACACTCAAGTCTGTATTTATAGTATTACCAGCCTCTTTTTAAATTTTGTAATTTTGCTATTAGAGGATTTCTGTCAGCTTTTGTTTTTTTCTGAAACTTTAATTTTCTATTTAATTTACAGGTGATCAAGCTAGAAACTTTTTTTTTCAATCTGGGTTACCTCAGCCTGTTTTAGCACAGATATGGTAAGTTGGAATTTTACATAAGCAGATGGCAAAATAAAATATCATTTAGTTCTTTTTGGTAATATGATTTCTTATGTTATAAAAGGAGAACATGTATCTCTATCCTGAAATACCTTGTTACTTCTTACCAGAAAATTATGTCTGAAAAGTGTCTTTCTAATATGGAACTAAAACAAAACAATAGCAACAAAAAATGGTGACATTTGAATGACAACACTGTCAAATAGTTAAATTTCCACGGAGATATCTAAATTTTGGTGTTCTCTCACTAGTTTTGGCTTCATCCATATCACTCATATTTATTTGGATGTCCCATATTTCTTGCTGTATACTGGAATGATTTTTTATCTTTCATTGAAGAATAAAAGGTAAAGGAAATATTTGAGAGTTAGTGCATGGTGAATACATAATATTAATAGACAATGTTGAATTCTTTGACTATCACAAATAGGCATTCAATCTCTTAAGCCACAGAAAATACAGAGTATAATAAAAAGGGTGGCAAATACAGTTTTGGATTCTAGGATCATGGCTTTGGAGAACCATGCTGACTTCTGTTGTCCTGTAAGATATTTTTTCACTAAGTGTGCTTAATACTTCACTTCCCTGAGTTAGCTATATGAAGGCAGCTTGCTATAAAGAAAGAGCACATGATTTCTAGACGTACACCTGAGTTTGAATCCCAGTTGTACCATTTTCAGTGTCTCTGCTTTGGAGATACAGTTACCCTCTTTGACCTCAGTTTTCTAATCTAGGAAATAGGCATGCATATAGTTTTGTGAGAGTTGTTGAGAAGATTAGCAGAAAAACCAAGGGCTTACGGTGGCTTGTGGCATATAATAGGCCCTCAAAATAAAACCCCAAAAGGTATCATCTCCAGGGACTAGGTATTCCACACAACTAAATTTTTCAGCTAATTAATTTGTCCTCTTAAGTGACCAAGCCTTTTAATTTATAATCTTATGGGAATTAATAAAGGTTGATAGAGCTTTTCGTTTCTTTTAAGCAGAGTCTACAGAACACAATCTAAGCTTTTCTTGATGAAATGTCATCATGAAAATCAGTAACTCTGTCCTGAAATAGCAGAACTTTGATGGGATATATATGTGTGTGTGTGTGTGTGTGTATTTGGATATATTTGAAATGAAATGAAATGATACCAGATCCCTGTGCTTTTTTTGGGTCTGCTTTATTTTCTTTTTCCTGGTTGTCAGCATATTGGCTGTTAGACTGTCTCTTTAAAGCTAGTGTGCTTGCTCCTATGAAGCCATTCTGATTCTAACTTCTGATCTATTAGAGCTAGAAAAATCAGATAGCCAAGCGGTTTTGGAATTGTATTTTAAGTAAAAGTCTCAGATGGAGAAACAGCCCACAAGTAAGAAGTCATGCACAAGTAAGCACAGAAGTGCTGTTCTGTCAGTTAAATGTCGAAGCTTTAGACGCAAGAGACCTGTGGCACCTGTGTGAGTTGTAACAAGCTTCTTCTGTTTTGCATCTCATACATGATCACGTTTCACACCATCATGACCTCTCACTGGAACCTTCTTTTCCATATTTCACTTCCTCCACTGTATTATGCTTTTATGTTGCATTCCCAATTTTTGAAAATTCATTTATTCTTTCAACATTAAAACATTATTTTTCAGATTTCTACTGCAGGCCAGGGACTGTTAAGAGATAGGATCTTGCTGTGTTGCCCATGCTGGTCTCGAACTCCTGGACTCAAGCCATCCTCCTGCCTTACCTCCCAAAGTGCTGGGATTATAGGTGTGACCACCATGCCTGGAAATGACAACTGTCTTAACTGAAAAAAGTAACATTTGGCTGGGTGTAATCTCAGCTCTTTGGGAGGCCAAGGTAGGAGGATCGCTTGAGCCCAGGTGTTTGAGACCAACCTGGGCAACATAACGAGCCCTCATCTTTACAAAACTAATTATTTTGAGTTAGCTGGGCATGGTGGTGCATGCCTGTAGTCTTAGCTGCTAGGCAGGCTGAAGTGGGAAGATGGCTTGAGCCCTGGAATTCGAGGCTGCAGTCAGCTATGATTGCGCCTTCTAGCCTGGGTGACAGAGCAAGACCGCGTCTCTAAAAAGTAAAAACAATTGTCTTAACTTTTCTAAAAACAGTTGTAGTTGTCTTAACTTTCTAAACTATTTTTACCTGAGTGGCCCAAAGTCAGGTTTTTATAGTGACCATTTTTATTAAAGATGGTAATTTGGCAGTCTTAGATTGAATCAAAAAATATTTTTTTTGTCTTTGATTTTTTTCTGACATTTTGCTAAATAAGTTTGTGATGGCATATTTTACTATCAAAAAATGTCATAAGTCTCTTTTCCCAAAAGAAATATCTTTGAAAAGTCATTGGAAATTTCATGAACCACTGATAGCCTGCCCAGATGATGCAATAATGCAGTGCAAAGTATGAGTTTAGCAAGATCTGTCTTTCACCTGAGCTGATTGATACTTATTCATATAGTAACCCTAGGCAGTACTTGATCTCTTAAAGCCTAGGGTTTTTTTTGTTT
Source organism: Cebus imitator (assembly GCF_001604975.1). Classification (NCBI taxonomy): domain Eukaryota; kingdom Metazoa; phylum Chordata; class Mammalia; order Primates; family Cebidae; genus Cebus; species Cebus imitator. The sequence goes on from NW_016107356.1 coordinate 3,910,253, forward strand.
TTTGTTTTGTTTGTTTGTTTGTTTTGAGACAGAGTCTTGCTCTATCACCCAGGCTCCAGTATAGTGACACTATCTTGGCTCACTGCAACCTCTGCCTCCCAGGTTCAAGTAATTCTCCCGCCTCAGCCTCCCAAGTAGCTGGGATTACAGGCACCCACCACCACGCCCACCTAAGCTTTGTATTTTTAGTAGAGATGGGGTTTCACCATGTTGGCCAGGCTGGTCTTGAACTCCTGACCTCAAGTGATCTGTCCGCCTCAGCCTCCCAAAGTACTGGGATTACAGGCATGAGCCACCGCATCTGGCCAAGCCTAGGTTTTTAAAATTTCAAGTAAGAATAGCTGATCTAAAGAAGCAGCCCCCTGTAACTCCTATGCTAATCTTGTGTTTGTGATTTTTCTTGTAGGGTCTCAGGGTAAGTCCTTACTCCTTTTGGTAGAGAGAGGAATGCGTTTGACTCTGAAGTTTTAGGCAGTCCTGTGTCAGTCATCTGGGGAAGAAGATAATTTTTTGTTTGTTTTTGAGACAAGATCTTACTCTGTCATCCAGGCTGGAGTGCAGTGGCGTGATCATAGCTCACTGCACCCTCAACCTTCTGGGCTCAAACAATCCTCCCACCCCACCCTCTTGAGTAGCTAAGACTACTGGCATGCACCACTACACCCAGCTAATTTTTTTTACGTAGAGATGGGGTTTTGCCATGTTGCCTGGAGGCCGGTCTTGACCTCCTAGACTCAAGCAGTCTGCCCGCCTCAGTCTCCCAGAATGCTGAGATTATAGGCATTAGCCACTACACCCAGGAAAGAAGAGAAGTTTGGATTGAGAATTGGGAACTATGTCTAATTTCTGTCTCTGAGCTTTACTTACTTTATTCTGGACTTTGTTTCAAATATTTGAGTGATGGATGGGCAGTATATGTTAGAAACCTTTATTATGTTTGAAACTGTATTCCAGTTAACTAATCTATGAGCTTTTGAACTGTAATCTGTTAATGCTTTGGGGACTTCTTGTCTTTCCTAGCCGACTTCCAATTAATATAAGAAAATCTGAATTCTCAGAGGATGGAGTCAAGTCAGTGTGTATAATGCCAAATTATAACCATGGCCAAAGATGATACATCTTCCTAGAAATTGTCTTATTAATAAGGAGCTGGAAGGAGTTTGGCAGATATCCTTTTGGCAATTGAAGTGGAAGGGAGGAGAATAAAAGCAGAAGGAATAGACAGGAGCCAGAAGATACAGGAAGGAAAAAGAGACAGGGGGAAAGAGACTGGATAAAGGCTTTGAAATCTGAGATGGAGGGCCGCAGAAATGGAAAGAAAAGGGGGAGTGAGGGAACACGACCTGGAAATGGGTCCTGAGAGGAAAGAAGGAAGCCAGATACATGAAGACAAGGATTAGATCAACTCTGTGATCTGCTTCAGAATGGATGGGTCAGGGCAAACAGCCATATATTAATAGTTTGGACTCTCTTAAGACACTTCTGAGTATGTGTCAGAAGGGCCTTCAGTCCCAACAAGATCAATTTGCTAACCTCATACAAAAAAAAAGAATAAGGCATCCTGGACTCTTGATCCCCTCTTCTCCATCCCTCATTCCTACATCTTTATCATCTCAAGTTCATGGCGTTGAACTAAGATGGCAACTATCTATCTGGCTCCCCAAACCAACACCTGGACCCTATACTTGATTTCTCTCTTTTCTTCACCCTGCACACCCAGTCCATCAGCATGACCCCATTTACAGACTTTACCCCCAGTCGGGCCACTTCTTTCTGTCTCTACTGCTACTGTCCTAAGCTGTCATCTCACCTCGGCCCACTGTTTAAGTATCTGGACTGGATTCTCTCTTTCACATTTGCCCCTGTAGATTGTAGTCTCCAAACAGCAGCTGGATTAATTTTTTTTTGGAGACAAAGTCTCACTCTGTCACCCAGGCTGGGCAGTGGCACGATCTGGGTTCGCTGCAGTCTTGCCTCACCACCATGACAGCCTTGCTCTGTCATCAAGGCTGCGAGGCAGTGGCTCAATCTCCGCTCACTGCAACCTCTACCTCTGGGTTCAAGTGATTCTCCTGCCTCAGCCTCCAGAGTAGCTGACATTATAGGCGCCCACCACCACACCCAGTTAATTTTTGTATTTTTAGTACAGATGGGGTTTCACCATGTTGACCAGGCTAGTCTCCAGTTCCTGACCTTATGATCTGCCCGCCTTGGCCTCCCAAAGTGCTGGGATTACAGGTGTGAGCCACCGCACCTGGCTAGGCCAATCTTTTTTATTGGTCTTATTGCCTCTAAGACATTACTGAATGCCTTCTTGCTCAGTTCTGAGTTTAAATGAAATAGATTTACTAGAATTAATAGTTTAATAGATTTCATTGTTTTGAATGACATCCAGTAGTGCTTTCTGGAAAGTAATGTAAACTAAAAACAAAATTCCAAGCCCCCCAAGCATCTGAATGGACCCCTCATCTCAGCCAAAGGCATCCCAACCTTAACGTTTACACCTAGATGTAAAGAGGGAGTCGTACATGACTCACTATACCCTACTCTCTTTGGGAATTCAGGCCCAGCTGACCAGCATTAGCATTAACACAGACCTTAAGAATGATAAAACAGGCTCTTAAAAGTCTGATAAGAAACATTTACAATCTACTTTCTCTGAAGTCTACTACCTGGAGGCTTCAACCACAAAACTTTGTTCTCCAAAATCGCTTGTGATAACCCAGACATTTCTTTCCATTGAATCCAGCTCATCAGATAATAACTCTTTGAGACAGTGGCTCATGCGTGTAATCCCAGCACTTTGGGAGGCCAAGGCGGATCACTGGAGGTTGGGAGTTCAAGATCAGCCTGACCAATATGGAGAAACCCCGACTCTACTGAAAATACAAAACTTAGCCAGGTGTGGTGGTGCACGCCTATACTCCCAGCTACTCAGGAGGCTGAGGCAGGAGAATCACTTGAACCTGGGACGCAGAGGTTGTGGTGAGCTGAGATCGAGCCATTGCACTCCAGCCCAGGCAACAAGACCAAAACTCCATCTCAAAAGTAAAAAATTTAAAAAACAAAACAAAACAAAAATTCTTACAATGAAATGCCAATCAAAAAATCTTGAATCCATCTGTGACCTGGAAGCCTCTGCTTCCAAGTGTCCCATCGTTCCAGACCAAAATAATGTACATTTTACATGCATTGATTGATGTTTTTATGTCTCCCTAAAATGTATAAAACCACATTGTATACTGACCACCCTGGGCAAACGTTCTCAAGATCTCCTGAGGGTTGTGTTACAGGCTATTGGTCATTCACAGTTGGCTCCGAATAAATCTTTTCAAGTATTTTACAGTCAGAACAGATAATCCAGAAATAGTTCCCACTTCATATGAACATTTAATACATGATAAAAATTTATTTTAGTTCAGTGACAAGAAGATGGGTTGATTAATAAATATTACCGGAAAAGCCAGGAATGCATGTAGAAGAAATATGGTTGAACCCTGGGATAATTCCCCCATCCCACACAATTATTGGTTTAAGGATTAAAATGTAATAAAATAATATAATGTTAGAAAATCAAGGACTAAAAACCATCTAATCATATGATAAAAGAAATATTTTACATATGAAAATTTAGAATTTCTATGCTGTAAATATACATAAATCAACAAAATGAATTTTTAAAAATCTTTCAGCCGTCAGCAGATAAACAGTTAATTTGTGATACACTGTGAGCTCTTATAAACTGACAACAAAAAGACATACAAGTATATAGAAGATTTGGCAAAGGATTTGAATAAACCATTCATAAACATGGAAATTCAAATGACAACGAAATATTAAAAAGTGATGCTCAGGTTCACAAGTAGTGAGAGGAATTCAGTTTCCACTGGCGTGGTTTGCTGAAGGGCCCTTGACTATAGAAAGTGGAGAACTCCTAGCAGGCCAAAAGGAGGTTTCTGGAACCACAGGGCTTTGTTTCCTGCTTTATGATCTTTATTTTCTGAAATGATTGTGCCGACTTTTGCAGTCTTGATCACTTTTAGAGATTTTTTATCTTTGTCTTATGCCATGCTTTTTATTGTGTTAGGTTTTCTTTCATTCATTCATTCTTTTCTTTTTTGCTCTTCCCCTGCCCACCCTCACGTTTTCTTTCTTTAACTCCGGCTATGCATGATGAATTTCTGTGTAACTTAATTTTTTTTGTGAACACTATCTGGATATGGTTCAGTCTAAAAGATGGCTAGTTATGATATTTTAAATGAACTGTTGTCTTTAGATCTTTCAAATACATTTTTTGTAACATTGATTTAAAAAAATAAATCCTTATGCTTTTAATATCTAGATTAAAAAATAAAATCTGAATAAACCTTTTTTATGCAGAAGAGGTTAAATCATGAATATGCACAGTTTGACATAATGTCGTTTCCATTTGCAAGGACAAACTTTCATTCCTTTTGCTTGGCCTTCTACACTTGATCTTAGCCAAAAGGCCGAGAAGTGAGTCCTTTTGCTTACTCTTCTTTGAGAGAAGATACTTTACATTAAAGCTTATTACAGGTTGTACTTGGACCATGTATATTTGAGTACCATTTCAAATAGCAAACACATTTCGTAAGCTGAGTTACAATATTGTTGAGTGATACGGGGCACGATTCTAAAGAAACGTTAGTTTCAAGAGCTTTAGAGGTATAGTAGCATTATAGTTTAGTAACCCTAGCATAGCATAGGTAGATCGTGTCATGTTCCCACGTTGAGGTTTGCAGAACTCCACAGAGAAGTTATTGCAATCTAAGTATCTCTAGCAGTAACATTCTCTACTTCTAAATCTTTTTCTTTTCTAATAGCTTTATTGTAAAAGAATTCATATAATAGAATTTACTCATTTAAAGTGTCAAATTCATTGGTTTTAGTTTATTCAGAGTTGTGCAACAGTCACTATCATCTAATTGCAGAATATTTTCATCACTTCAGAAAGAAACCCCTTTGATGTCTAAAGAACAAATACTCACACTGGGGCTGAAAGTTACCTGGTAAAGTGGCAGAGTGGAAGATATTTTATGTTTATATAAAACTTTGCCATTATTTACAGGCTATTCCCCGAAGCTTGGTAAACAGTTAATGTTTTCTGTTGTTCTCCCTAGGGGTAAGGGTGCTAATTATTTTGTTTTCGTGTTGGTGGGAGTGGTGGTTTTGGAAAGGTTCTTTTATGGTCACAGTTGTTCTCAGGCCATGCTGTCGGTTTGCAGGGCACTAGCTGACATGAATAATGATGGAAGAATGGATCAAGTGGAGTTTTCCATAGCTATGAAACTTATCAAACTCAAGCTACAAGGATATCAGCTACCCTCTGCACTTCCCCCTGTCATGAAACAGCAACCAGTTGCTATTTCTAGTGCACCAGCATTTGGTAAGTCTGAAAATGAATTGGTTTTGTGCATTTTGTTGTATATTTTAAAAATAAATGTTTTCCTTTTTTTCCCCTCATAGCTTATAACATTCTGAAATTCTAGGAGGTAATTCTGTCTGAAAAAATGATGGCCCTGTGCAGGAAGATAGTGCTGAGGAGAAGGAGTATGTTCACATTTGAACCCTAGGATGTAAAGTAATCAAAATGAAAGCAGAGGTGCAGGCTGTCAGTCAGGGGAAAAGGAACAAGCTTGCAGTCTGCTGCTGTAGCTTCTGGGTTGTTGTTGTTTTTTTTTTTTTTTTTTTTTTTTTTTTTTTTTTTTTTTTTTTTTTTTTTTGCTCTTCTGTTGATCTTTCAGGTTGTTGCATACTTCCTTTTGGTTTTCGGTTTCCACAATGTCTGTTTCTCCTTGTGCATAAACAATTTCTTTGGATTATGGTATCTAGAAATATATATTTTGAATCACACTATTGAGTCACTTGGCCACATTAAATTCTTTCTTAGAACAAAATGGAATAGAGAAAAAATAAACATTTTTATCCTGATTAAAAACATAATTCCAGCCGGACATGGTGGCTCATGCCTGTAATCCCAGCACTTTCGCCAACGTGACGAAACCCCATCTCTACTAAATATAAAAAATTAGCTGGGTATGGTGGTGTGCATCCCAGATACTCAGGAGGCTGAGGCAGGAGAATGGCTCGAACCCGGGAGATGGAGGCTGCACTGAGCTAAGATCGCGTCACTGTACTCCAGCCTGGACGACAGAGCAAGACTCCGTCTCAAGCAAACAAACGTAATTCCATAAAAAAATTATCTTTCAAACAGGTATTTTTTTAATAAGTTAATTAGTTAATTAGTTGACTGAGATCAAAAGTTCTGATTTCTGTTCTCATTCTGGACTTTAATTTTTTAGGTTGATTTGGACATCACAGTAATCAAATCTAACATCTGATTCATGGGGAGGTTCTTTAACAGTTTAAAACAAAACATGAAAATTGTGGCTAGAGTTTCTTTTCCTCTCCATCCTCAGGCAGCTGGTGTTAAATGATAAAGTGAAATAGATTTGGGAGGGGGCAGTCAACAGTAATTCAGGGTGTCTCAGATACTATGATAAGCTAAGATACAGAAATACTCTGGTTTTACTTATTAGGTTTCCTGTTAAAAACAATGTATTGCCTTTCTTTGAGTAAGATTTAGCCACAAGGCTGGTTTTTGTAAAGGAAAAGGTTTTGGGAAGATCTTGAGGCAAATTGTGGTTTGAGAAAAGAAAGAAAAATCCATATGTTAGCAAAGGTAAGGAAGAGCAGATGTGAACACTGCAGCAGCCACCACATGGCTGGGGCCATTGTTTGTCTTGTCCAGTGTCTGCTCACAGTGTTTTGCCTTAGTTAACGAGCTAATTTAAGTGGAACTTGCTCTGAATCCCTGAAGGCCTCTGTAGCCAATCTTTGGTCAGGACCCAGGTGTCAAAACAGCTAAAGGGTGTTTGGGGCTGAACACAGTGGCTCATGCCTGTAATCCTAACACTTTGGGAGGCCGAGGCAGGAGGATTGCTTGAGCCCACGTATTAGAGATCAGCCTGGCAACAAGTTCTTGTCTCTATTGAAAATTTAAAAATTAACCAGGCAATGCAGTGTGTGCCTATAATCCCAGCTACTTGGGAAGCTGAGGCTGGAGGATCATGTGAGCACAAGAGGTCAAGCATGCAGTGAGCCAAGATCACACTACTGCATCCCAACCTGGGTGACAAAGTGATACCCTGTCTTAAAAAAAAAAAAAAAAAAAAAAAAAAACACCAAAAACCATGTTTGGTTTTCTATTGGCTTTCTTCCAATGCTGCAAGAAGAAATCTCATCGTGGAGAAAAGGTCAGATGACTGGAGGCATCTCATTCTTCTTTTTCTCTCAAACCTGGGGGTCAGTAATTTTTTCTATTAACATTTAATTTATTTCCTCTTATTCCACTCTGCCATCAGAATTCCAACTATGGAGCTATTGCTGATTTAGTTTCAGGAGGTTGTGACCTTCCTGCTGAGAAGGTTTGACAGTCATTAAGTAACCTGCTACTGTTAGGAAGGGAAATCTGCCAGGATTTCTGCTCTAATACTCTGCCAAGCAGCCCATTGCTCTTCCCCCAGACTTCTCCCTGTCTTTCCTCACCTCGTTCTCATCACATCGATGTTCTCCATAAATGATTTTGAAGAGGCTAAACCATGAAGGATATCAGGACATAGGAGAAGTTACTAGTACGTGATCCTGATCAAGTTTGCCCGAAGATCTAGTTTGCTAGTTCCACCTCTCAGCTCAATCTAGGGCAATATACATATATTTTTTATAGTTCATTCAGCCATTTGAGAATAAAATAATTTATTACTATTGTTATTATTTTTTTCTTGTGACAGAGTCTTGCTCAGTTGCCAGGCTGGAGTACAGTGACATGATCTTGGCTCAGTGCAACCTCCACCTCCTGGGTTCAATCAATTCTCCTGTCTCAGCCTCCCGAGTAGCTGGGACTTCAGGCGTATGCCACCACACCCAGCTAATTTTTGTATTTTTAGTAGAGATAGGGTTTCACTATGTTGGTCAGGCTGTTCTTGAACTCGTGACCTCAGGTGATCCACCTGCCTCAGCCTCCCAAAGTGCTGGTATTACAGGCATGAGCCACCACACTCAGTCTCTTTTCTCATTAATATTTAAAATTATTGGTCAGGTGCGGTGGCTCACACCTGTAATCTCAGCCCTTTCAGATGCCGAGGTGGGCAGATTGCTTGAGTTACGGAGTTTGAGACCAACCTGGGCAACACGGTAAAACCCCATCTCTACAAAAAATACAAAAATTAGCCGGGTATGGTGGTGTTTGCCTGTAGTACTAGCTGCTTGGAGGACTGGGACAGGAGGATGGCTTGAGCCCAAGAGGTGGAGATTACAGTGAGCCGAGATTGTGCCACTGCACTCCAGCCTGGGTGACAGAGCCAGACCCTCAAAAAACAAAACAAAAACTTGACTCTGCATTTTCTCGCCCTTATGTATAGTATGTGCCTTAACATATAATATTTTATTTGATCACAATGATATCCCTAAAATGTATGCAGAATTTATTAGCCCTGTTATATAAATGAGGGAACTGGGATTCTAAGAAATTAAACATTTTGCTTAAGGCTTTATTTGAAACAAAGGAGGTAGAACCTGTCTAAAGCTACAGTTTATCTAAAGGCTTTAGGTTTTTAAAAATTACCATCTCCCTGCCTTCATTATCGCCAAACCAACTGGGTAACATGGCGTGTCACTCTTGCAGGGTTCCTTGAGTGCATGGGTTTGGTTTTGTTTTGCGACAGGTCTTACTATGTTGCCCAGACTGGAGTGCAGTAGCATGATCATAGCTCACTGCAGCCTCTAACTCCTAGGCTCAGGCGTTCCTCCTGCTTCAGCCTCCTGTGTAGCTGGAACTATAGTCATGCACCACCATAGTGAGCTAATTTAAAAAAATTTTTTTTGTAGATACAGTCTTGCTGTGTTGCCCATACTGGCCTCAAACTTCTAATCTCAAGTAATCCTCCCATCTTGGCCTCCCAAAGTGCTGAGAATACAGCATAAGCCACAGCACCTAGTCTCACCTATTTTTTAATGTAGTTGTTAACACTGTAGAATTAAGGCTCAGGCTGGGGTCTGAACAATAATTTTGTTCAACTCCCCTATAGAGAAGAGAGAGAAATGGGGTGCAGTGATACTGTGACTTGCCTAAGGGCACCCAGAAAGTAGAATTTTCTATTCTAGGAAATTCTGTTATCTTCTTTCACCATTGTGTTTGCATTCAGCATAATTCTTCTTTGGTTCTGGACCCAACTTATACAGGAGGAGTCTATTTTTCTTTTGCTTGGTTTTTGTTTTGCCAGAGTACATGGTTTTATTGGATTAAACTGGTGTTTTGTAAGCCCCTACTGTGTGTCTTAGTTGCTGGAACATGCTGGCCTGCAAGACCGCACGGTTCCTACTGTTGTGATGGATGTTACTTTCTTTT
>NW_016107356.1:3920747-3959177 GCF_001604975.1 Cebus imitator
GGAAGAGGAATGGTTTTAGAGGAGAAATTAAGCATTTTGGTTATTTTGAGCATTCTAGTAGATTTCCAAATTGGGATGTTAAGGAGACAGGGATGACTGGAGCTCAGAGGAAGGATCAGTCAGCTCCAGGGCAGTTTGGATATGGAGAGGATATCTTAGGGGGAAGCTTAGCTATAAGGAACAGATGGTGTAGACCCAGACCTTGGTGTGATGTGACATTTAAAGGCCAGGCAAAAGGGAAGAAGCCAGAAACCAAACTAACAAAAGTGAAATGGCAGAAAGTTGTAGTCCTACTTCCAAGAAAAAGTGATCCCCTTCCAAGAAGGAGAGAGTGCTCCATTGTTTGAGCTGCTTTTGAGAGATTGAGTACGAATATGGCAAAACAGTCGTGATTAGATTTCATATGATGAGCTTGTCAGTGACCTTGACAAGCAGTTTCAGTAGAGTGATATAGTCAAAAGCCTGATTGGAGGCTTGGAAGAGGGGAAAGAATTCCAAGAATGAAGACTTAGTACAGTAAGAGGTGATGGCAGCCATAATACAGTTTCTGGTAGATATATTTATTTAGAAAGTTATTAATTCAGAAAAGGTAGTCAGTTGTCAAAAGGATGATAGTCTTTTTGCAGTGGCGTTTTAAAGCACAGTAGGCCAGGCACGGTGGCTCACACCTATAATCACTGCATTTTGGGAGACTGAGGCTGGAGAATTGCTTGAGGCTTCTAATTCAAGACCAGCCTGGGCAACATAGTGAGATCCTATTTCCTATTTTTTTTTAATGTAGATAGATAAATAGATAAGAAATTTTTCCATTTCTGTAAAATGGAAAAATTATTATGTAAGAGAAGATTTTAACAAATTTGGAAGCTTAAAAGGTCTTTTTTACTAGTCTGGTGATTAAACAGTATTTTTTAAATTGTTGTCTTTTTCCTCAGTGTCTTGTTGAGGTTAGCTTCCTTTTAGGTTAGGAGTCTGCAGCACAGCAGGGGTAAGTATCTTGAAGGTTAACTGGTTGTACAGTATGCTCTGTCAAGCCTTTTGAAAGTCTGAATAATAGCTCATGAAAACTTTTTAGTTTGTTTCTGTCTGTTCTTAGTTGTTGCTTGAGTAATTTGACATTCTTATGTAAACAAAAACCATGATTTGGGGTATAATTCAATATAGTTATCAAAAGAAAAAAAGCAAAAAATTTTTTGAAAGAAAAACACATTAAAAATATAGTTATCGAATAATCTAGAAAATTTTGGAATTCTAAAACTGACAAGGTCAACCTGATACATATTGCTATGTGTAGATATGTAAAGTAAATCAGATTCCAAATGAGATATGTGGTAATGTGCTTGATAGTATGTATGTGAACTGTAAACCCACACATCTAGATGACTATGATTAATAAACTTTTACTCAATAAAGCCCAAGTTAGATTTTTTCCCCTTCTCTGTTGGATTTTCAGTGTCTTATAAACATTGTTTTTAAAAATGAAAGTAGTCTGATTTTCTTACTGTATAAGTAATAGATGCTAATTGTAAGTCAACAATGCAAAAAGACTTAAGTAAAAATTACTATTAGTTCTGTCACCCAGGGATGACCACTGTACTCAACAACACTATTTTTAATAATTTTTTTTGAGATGGAGTCTTGCTGTGTCTTCCATGCTGGAGTGCAGTGGTGCAATCTCAGCTCACTGCAACATCTGCTTCCTGGGTTCAAGCAATTATCCTGCCTCAGTCTTCCCAGTAGCTGGGATTACAGGCACATGCCACCACACCTGGCTAATTTCTGTATTTTTAGTAGAGATGAGGTTTCACCATGTTGGCCAGGCTGGTCTCAAACTCCTAACCTGGTGATCCACCTGCCTCTACCCCACAAAGTGCTGGGATTACAGGTGTGAGCCACCGCTCCTGGCTCTATTTTTTAGATCTTATAAAGGTAATACATATTCTTAGTTAAAAAAGAAATACAAACAGAACAGAATTGAGTACATTTGTAAGAGTGCAGGAGGAAGAGGGAAGAATTTGGGTATCTGGTACACTTGAGAATAGAAAAACCCCAAAATAGCTAACAGGTATTGCAAGAAATTTCAACTAACCAGTCTGAGAGCAGCAATAGAAATGGGAAAAGGTTATGCTCTCTGCAGTACTGAGTGAGTACAAAGGACCTGAGAGATTTGGAGCAGTCCAACCCTTATGAACTCTCAAAACTGGCCCAACAAACCTTCCTTTTGAGACATGGCTTCGTACTCAGGAGAAATGACTGGGAGTGGAATCAGAATTGAGCAGTAGAGGGACATGGATACAAAGGAAAGAAAAGGTCCAGGAAAAAGTAGGGGAGGAGGACGGAGACTGGAATTCCTGGGAAGCAAGGCTCACATAAGAATGAGCAACAGAAAATATCAAGCAAGGTCAAATCCACTGCAGAAAGTGTCAAGCAATGTCAAACAACACGAAGTTATTATTAGAAAAAAGGAGAATAAAGGGAGTAACACCCCTGTGGACAGTAAAAGCAACCAGCAAATCACTACTTTAAAACCAGCTCAAAGAGAACAAGAAAATGGTACAAGACTTGAATCAGAATTTTTAAGTCTCAGAAATAAGGTGACAGAAAGAATGAGAAATAAAAGAAAAATTCATTCGACAAATGAGAATGCAACTAGAAGCAACACAAGGGATACTAACTGAAGAAAAATAGAAGTTAAAAAGAGGAAAGAATTTTAAATTAAAAGGAAATTAGGCCAGGCACAGTGGTTCATACCTGTAATCCCAGCACTTTGGGAGGCTGAGGTGGGTGGATCACCTGAGGTCAGGAGTTCAAGACCAGCCTGGCCAACGTGGTGAAACTCCATCTCTACTAAAGTTACAAAAACTAGCTGGGCATGGTGGCAGGCGCCTGTAATCCCAGCTACTCGAGAGGCTGAGGCAGGAGAATTGCTTGAACCTGGGAGGCAGGGGTTGCAGTGAGCCAAGATCGCACCACTGCACTCTAGCCTGGGTGATAGAGTGAGACTCTGTTTCCAAAACAAATAAATAAATAAAAGGAAATGAAAAAGATATAAAAAGAATTTGAGAAACAGTAACACATATTTAAGATAAAGAAGATTGAATTATGGGCAGTAGGAGTCCCTGTGGAAGAAAGCTAGACCAAGGGAATACAGCAAATGATAAAAATGAATTCAAGACAACTTTCTTAAAATAAGAGATTCTCAACTATATTTAAAAGGATATCATGTGGCCAAGAATATCAATCTGAAAAGTCCAACACTAAGATATATTCCAGTTAAAGGAAGAAGTATTTAGGCATGTAGAAAAAGAAAGCATACGACTTACAAGGGGGAGAATTAGATTATCTTCAGATTTTTCGACAGCAGTGCTTTCTGCTAGAAGAAAATGGAGTAACATATTTAGAATTTTCAGGGAAAGAATAAGCCAAGGATTTTATGTCCAGAAAAACTGACTTTCAAGTAGAAAAAACAGACAAACTGTTATCAATTTATAAGGACTCAAGGTATATTAACATAAGTTTTCCCAAGGAATCTATTAGAGAATGTGCTTCAGACAGCCAGAGGTAGGTCAGCATAAGGTCTGGTGGTGAGCACTAAATACATAGTTAGCTGTAGACCTAAAACTGAGTGAAGGCTGAGGAAGAGAGAGTATTGGACGTAATTCCCATGCACTGACAACATGGATACAATAAAAGTTTAAGAGGGACAGGACTGCATGCAAAATAAAATGATTTAATGCTTTCAGAAATTAGTATTAGTAATGTTATTCTGAAACTGTTGTCTGAGATATATGATATAAACAAATGAGTAATTATGGAATAGTCTAATTCTGTCGTTTTCTATATCTTTGAAAAATCTGTATTCTTGCTGTGAAAGAAAGGAGATACAAATTTAATAGTATCAAATGTAAAGAAAAAGCTGTATAGACTGGGATTTGAATTTTCAAATCAAAAGTGTTAATATGAACTTAGAAGGCCTCTGTCACCACACCCCCATTCTCTTTATCTATCTGTTCATGTGTTTGTCTCCTGGTTCTGTTCACTGAAAAAACTAGAAACAATCATCTGCATTGAGCATCCTTAGCGCCCAGACTGCGAACTCGAAATATCGTTCCTCACTAAAATAAATCAGAGTTTCCTGGAGAAATGACTGAATCCAGGTCTAGATATGAAACGTGCCTGAAGAGCTTGAAGGGCTCATCTTGTAATACTGGTCAGCAAGGAAGCTATCAAAGAATAGTAGGAAGATATCAGAAATTCTCAGAAGCCAACCCAAAGAGACTTGATTGGCCAAAGAGAGGACAGTTTGAATTTTAAGAATGATAATGTGCCATGAATTAAAACTCAATAAATGTTTATAAATTTATGACTCCACAAGATATGTATTTAACAAGAGTAACTTACCTTAGGAAGATCTTAATAAACCAGTTCATTATCTTGAAAACAGGCTCAGGGAAAGAATCAAGCCTCTATTATGCCTTTCCTATATGGGCTGTACAAGTGAATAGCCACTAGTATATCCTCATTAGAAGCACCTCTTTATAAAAGTATTGCAGCTAGTAAATGACAAAGACATGGTAGAATTAGAACATTACTATTTTCAGCTCCCCATAAATGAATAAATATAGGCATTAAGCATCAGTGACTGCCAAGATCACAAAAAGACAGCTACATTTTGTGTGCTTCCTGTAGTCTTGCCAAAGAGACCCAACCTCAGCCTGATCCAGTGTTTGGATGTAGCTGCCTATTTGCAGGAAATACAGAAAATAGAGGGAAATGTTGAATGCAGTCAGCAACATCCAGACTGGGAAACTCCACAGGTCACATGACCTGTATCTTTCAACAGAAAAGGAAATGAAAAGGATGGAGAGGGGCCTATAGATTAAAGGAAACCTCAAAGACATTTTTCAGCAGTGAGATTTCCAACCATGCCTGCGTTGAGCAAATTCTTCCCTCAAGGGCAGCTATAAGACAGGACAGAATTGACAGAATAACCATTTCAGTGCTCTGGAAATTAACCAAAGGTATATAACATCTGAGAATCATTTATGCTTGAAAAGCTGCTGAGCTTCACATATGAACAGTATGAGCAGCACAAGTCTGTGGCATTCTTTCCTCGGCATTTTTCTATCCCCCAGCACTTCAGCTTGGCAACATGGAGGGGCAGGTTGTAAATACTAGCAGTCTTACTACTTTGATTGAAGGGGACTTACTTGCTTTGAGAGTGGGAAGTCATGCCTGTGCCCAGCAACTTTGTCAATGGAAATGACAATTTTGGCCACAGAGGAGTAGGTAGGACCAACAACTCTATTAGCCTGAACTTGTGTGGTCATGGCATCAGCAAGTATATTCTTGGCTGAGGCTGTGCACATGTGCCACTCAGACCAGGGTGGGCCCAAATCATCTGCAAACTCCTGATTAGCTTTTCAGACTGCGTGCATGAAGAGAGAATATGCAGAAAGGCCCTATGAAATGTAAAAGTTTGGGCAGGCTTTAAAATGGTCTGAACTTTGAATGCATTTTTGTGCTGACAGATTGGCAGAGAAAGGAAGCCTGACTGACTTGAGGTGTTTGAGCACAATTTCCTTCCCGTCATTGGCTGATTGCTGTGCTGCAAAGATGCAGGTGCAATCCCTAAAAAGCCAGGCTTAAAAATAAAAAAGAAATTTTTAAAAGCACAACTGAGCAGTTCCATCAGGGGCTGTACAACATAGGAAGATAGATTTTTCCAATTTAGCCTTGCAAGTTACTAAATAAAGATAGAAACAACAACCTTCATGGGGAAAATCAGAGCCAGAGTAGCTACAATATATTATCTGAATGTCCATTTTCACCTAAATTTGAGACATTAAAAAAAAATTACAGGGAAGTATTGCCTCACCTTCAAGAAAAGAGGCAGTCAAGAGAAACTATCTCTGATCCAGCTGTTGGATTCATTTAGCAGACAAAGTCTTCAAAGCAGCAATTATGTTCAAAGAACTGAAGAACTAAAGGAAAGCATGAAAATGAATCAACAGACACTCTCCAAAAAACAATAGAAATAACAAAAAGAGGAAAACTGAAATTCTAGAAAAGTATAATAACTGACTTGAAAAGTTCAAAGCTAAGGCTGGGCACAGGGGCATGCTTGTAATTACAGCTTTTTGGAAGGCTGAGGTGGGCGGATCACCTGAGGTTAGGAGTTGGAGATCAGCCTAGCCAACATGGCGAAACCCCATCTCTACTAAAAATACAAAAATTAGCTGGGCCTGTAATCCCAGCTACTCAGGAGGCTGAGACAAGAGAATCGCTTGAACCTAGGAGGTAGAGGCTGCAGTGAGCCAAGATCACACCACTGCACTCCAGCCTGGGCGTCAGAGCGAGGTCTCATCTCAAAACAAAAACAAAGGCCAGGTGCGGTGACTCACGCCTGTAATTCCAGCACTTTGGGAGGCCAAGGTGGGCAGATCACCTGAGTTCAGAAGTTTGAGACCAGTCTGACCAACATGGAGAAACCTCATCTCTACTAAAAATACAAAATACATAGTGGCTGATGCCTGTAATACTAGCTACTTGGGAGGATGAGGCAAGAGAATCACTTAAACCCAAGAGACAGAGGTTGCAGTGAGCCAAGATTGTGCCATTGCACTCCAGACTGGGCAACAAAAGCAAAACTCCATCTCAAAAATAAATAAATAAAATAAAACCCATAAAGTTCAATAACTAAAGTGAAAAATGTACCATAGGGTCTCAATAGCAGATTCAAAATAGTAGAAGACAGAGTCAGTGAAGCTGAAGATCAATCAATAGAAATTATTCAATCTAAAGAACATAGAACATAAAGATTGAAAAAAAAAAATAACAAAGTTTCAGAGACTTGTGGAACAAGACCAAGTTTACCAATATGCATGTCATGGGAGTCTTAGAAGGACGATCACGAGAGAAAGGTACAGAAAAAATATTTGAAGAATAAAAGCCAAATACTTACCACATTTGGTGAAAAGCAGTAGTCCACACAGTCTAAAGCTCAGCACACCTCAAGTAGGGTAAATACAGAGAGACCTACACCCAGACACATAAACTACAAAAGCTGAACATGGAGAGAAAACCTTGGAAGCAGTAAGAGAAAAGCAACTCATCATGGATAGAGGGGCATGGATACTAATAACAGCAGACTTGTAATTGAAAACAATGGAGGGCAGAAGGCAGTGGAATATTCAAAATGTTGCAAGAAAAAAAAGTCAACCCAAAATTCTATATTCAGCAAAACTATCAGTTAAAAATGAAGGTGAAATAATGACCCTTTCAAATAAAGACTGAGAAATTGGCCGGGCATGGTGGCTCACGCCTGTAATCCCAGTACATTGGGAGGCCGAGGCGGGTGGATCACGAGGTCAAGAGATCGAGACCATCCTGGTCAACATGGTGAAACCCTGTCTCTACTAAAAATACAAAAAATCAGCTGGGCATGGTGGTGCATGCCTGTAATCCCAGCTACTCAGGAGGCTGAGGCAGGAGAATTGCCTGAACCCAGGAGGCGGAGGTTGCGGTGAGCCGAGATTGTGCCATTGCACTCCAGCCTGGGTAACAAGAGTGAAACTCCATCTCAAAAAAAAATAAAAATAAAAAGACTGAGAAATTTATTGCTAGTAGACCTACCTTAGAAGAAATACTAAAGGAAGATGTTCAGGATGAAATGAAATTACAAAAGGTGGTAACTTTAATGTATGGAAAGAAATGAAGAGCATCAAAAGTGGCATACAAGTAGATTAATTAAAAAGACCATGTGAATCTATTTTTCTTCTTTTCTCTCAAGTCTAAAAGGCATAAGATTGTATAAAGTAATAACTATTGAGCTTATAACATAAGATGATATTGTGTGTGACAGTACTAGCACAGAAGAGGAAAAAGAAAATTGAGCTATATTTGTGTAAAGTTTCTATATTCTGCCATTAGAAGTTGATTATGATAAATTAATTGGGAGATTTTAATCCCTGCAACAACCACATAGAATATTACTTTTGGATGGATACAGTGGCTCACCCCTGTAATCCCAGCACTGTGGGAGGTTTGAGGTCAAGAATTTGAGACCAGACTGAGTAACATAGCAAGACCCTGTCTCTAAAAAAATAAAAATTAGCTGGGTGTGGTAGTGCATGTTTGTAGTACCAACTACCTGGGAGGCTGAGGCAAAGAATCCCTTGAGCTCAGGAGTTGAAGTTTACAGTGAGCTATGATCACGTGACTGTTCTCCAGCCTGGGTGAGAGTGAGGCATTATCTGTAATGATAAAAGAAAAAAAAAGAAATGTTTTAATTACCATTATGTAGTAATAATTAGTTTTTTCAATTACCTTTCTCAGGTTGAAAAGAAAATTACTTTTAAAAAAAATAGTAAAAGGTGTGGTGACTCAGCACCTGTAATTCCAGCATTTTGGGAAGCTGAGGCAGGATGATCACTTGAGCCTAGAAGTTCGAGACCAGACCTGGCAACATAGCAAGACCTCATCTCTACCAAATATATATATGTAAAAGCTGGATGTAGGGATACATATCTGTGGTCCTAGCAGCTTGGGAGGAGGCTGAGCTGGGATGATCGCTTCAGCCCAGAAGGTGAAGGTGATTGTGCCATTTCACTCTAGCCTGGGCAACAGAGTGAGATCCTGTCTCAAACAAAAATATTTTAAAAAAATAGTAGGGGGCATTTAAATAACTAAAATTTATTTACTCAACGTGAAAGAAGGTATTAAAGTTGGGACAGAGAAATAAAAGAGAAAGGAAGGTTTTTACCTTTTTTTTTTTGAGACAGGGGTATCACTGTGTTGCCCAGGCTAGAGTACCTGTTGCCCAGGCTGGAGTACTTGTCCAGGCTGGTGTGATTGTGGCTCACTTTAGTCTCAACCTCTTGGGCATAAATGACCCTTCCACCTCAGTCTTCCATGTAGCTAGGACTACAGGTGTGTACCACCATGCCTGGCTAATTTTTAAAAGTTTCTGTAGAGGTGGAATTTTGCTATGTTACCCAGTCTGGTCTTGGACGCCTGCCCTCAAGAGATCCTCCTGCCTTGGCCTTCCGAAGTAGTGAGATTACAGACATAAGCCACTGTGCCCACCTGGAAACATTTATTTTTGTTTTATCATTTCTTCTTTATTGGCTAGAATATTTTTATATAAAGATGCTTCCAGGGCCAGGCATGGTAGCTCATGCCTGTAATCCCAGTACTTTGGGAGGCCAGGGAGAGTGGATTAACTGAGGTCAGGAGTTCAAGACCAGCCTGGCCAATATGGTGAAACCCTTCTCTACTAAAAATATAAAAATAGTCAGGCATGGTGGCAGGCATCTGTAATCCCAGTTACTTGGGAGGCTGAGGCTGGAGAGTCACTTGAACCCGGGAGGTGGAGAGTACAGTGAGCCAAGATCACGCCACTGCACTCTAGCCTGGGTCACAGAGCGAGACTCCATCTCAAAAACAAAAACAACAACAAAAAAAGAAAATAAGTAAGTAAACAAATAAAGTTGCTTTCCCCGTCAAACATCTGGTTACCCTGAGGTATAGTAAATATAGGAAAGGCAGATTGCAGTTTGATTTTTCTACATTTTATTTACTAGTTTTCCAAGTAGTAGTAAATTGATTGCCTTAGCATCCTCCTTTTTTGACCAGTTAGGGTTTTGGTTTTTGGGGGGTTTTCTTGGAGAAGGAGTCTTGTTCTGTAGCCCAGGCTGGAGTACAGTGGCGTGATCTTGGCTCACTGCAACCTCCTCCTCCTCCTAGATTCAAGTGATTCTCCTGCCTCAGCCTCCAGAGTAGCTGGGATTATAGGCATGCGCCACCACACGTGGCTACTTTTTAAAATTTTTTAGTAGAGACAGGGTTTCACCATGCTAGCCAGTATGTTCTCGAACTCCTGACCTTGTGATCTGCCCGCCTTGGCCTCCCAAAGTGCTGGGATTACAGGTGTGAGCCACTGCGCCAGGCAGGATTTTGTTTATTTTTAAATATCATTTTGAACTCATGGATTTAATTACATTTGACCCTTTAAGTCCACCGCAGTTATTATTCTTTTTGATTCTCATCTTGTTTGATCTGTCTTCAGGTTGAGTCTTGAGTCCTTTTGATGTGATCCTTGACATAATTTTTGTTACTCTTTAAAATGACTAATTTGAAGCCTTAATCTTAATTGGAATACATTACAGCTGGAAAGTGCTTTTCTTCTGTAAGCAGTACTGGGTTAATTATTATTGAATGTTGAAATGTGATTGGATGTGAACTGTGTTGGGCTTTTTTTTCTTCATAGGTATGGGAGGTATTGCCAGCATGCCACCGCTTACAGCTGTTGCTCCAGTGCCAATGGGATCCATTCCAGTTGTTGGAATGTCTCCACCCCTAGTATCTTCTGTTCCTACAGCAGCTGTGCCCCCGCTGGCTAACGGGGCTCCCCCTGTTATACAACCTCTGCCTGCATTTGCTCATCCTGGTATGTGACCTGCTGAAACTATAGGCTGAATTTTTACTACTTGTATTTTGCTGTTCATTATTAAAATCTTTTCCCTTCATTTTCTGGTTATATTTAAATGATACTTTAGTCCAGAGGAAAATATCTTTATTTTTTTCACTTAATTTCACATTTTTTTTCACTGTTTTAAATGGAATATGCTAGTGTGGAGAGAGTCAAAGAGAATTACAGATTTTTGGGTACCACTGTGGACAAAGGTGAGCTCAGCAGTGAAAGCCACAAATGTAATTTCCTTTCAAGGGCTGAGAAGAGCTATTGAAGTTGAACTGTATTTGAAAATATTTTCTATTTTTATGTATCAGTTACTACTTTTCTTTGTCCACTATGAATTGCTAATAAGCAAGCCAATCCCCTAGGAATAGAATTATGTTGGGGGTGGTGGGAAAGAATAAAAAAGAACACTTCATACTATTTCTTGGTATTACATCCTTGCTTAATTGAAGGAAAGGATTTAAGAGTTTCTGGTTTAATTCATTTCACTTTGAGACTTCATTTAGTCTTTTTTCCTTTAGTTAAAATAAAGCATAAAACTGTCGATGTAGATAGCCTTGGTCTAACATCTTAATTCATTTAATATGGAAAGTATTATTTTTAAAGTACTTTGACTACATCTAAGTAAATTCAGTATTGACGACATGGGTTTTAGCATCATACTTGAAACATTTCCATATGTCAGGATATATCTTTAAGTTATGGCCAAAGAAACTAAATACACCTTCTTTTTAAATTTTTCTTGTCACTTGTAGTTCATCTTGCATTTATGGCCATGACTATAGACATCATGGTAGCCCAGAAAGTGTATGCAGTTGTTTTTCCAGGGTATCAGCAAATCCACACTCTTGAGTCTTCTATTCTTTTGTGGCTAATGGCGAATGTTGCAAGCCATTTGCCATCAGGCAAGGGTGGGGGAATGTGGCTAAGGCATAGACGGGTTTTTTTCTGATACACAACTAACCAACCCCAGTGAGAATCAGACATAAAAGCTGACCTTCCCTACCATCACATATTTTCTGGCCAAGACTACAGTTTGTGACTTCTGGGCTCTTACATCTGGAACTAATACTTTAGCTCCTTCACTGCAGTTAAGAAAATGCCACTTTATATATTTAAGCTGTTACCTCTTTAACTATTGGAACAGGTCCTATAAAATGTGATGCTAAATGTTTAATAAAGAATAAAATTTTATGGAAACCAGCGTTACAATGTAGTAAGATGATTTTTCAGTAGAACAAGTAAATCTGGAAACCTTTTTGTCAGGAGGACAGAGATTATGGAGGGAAAGGCTCGTTTTCCGTCTAGACTGGCAAGAAAGGGGGAGTTATTTCTGCTTCAGATTTGTTGACCGTGCATTTTAATTTTTGTAAATTGGGGACAGTTTCTTTGTAGTATTAAAACTACTCAACATTTATTTTTACAGCAGCCACATTGCCAAAGAGTTCTTCCTTTAGTAGATCTGGTCCAGGGTCACAACTAAACACTAAATTACAAAAGGCACAGTCATTTGACGTGGCCAGGTAAGTTTGCCTCTTTTTAAATGGGAGGTTTGGTTAAGTCCATTACCTGATTAAATAATAAATTTAACCATGAATCATCTATATTATTTTTGTTGTTGTTATCTTCTTTTTTGTAGGCTTTTGTAGAGTGCTAGTAATAATTTTCTTAATTTCTGGATAGTGTCACTAGCTTTTATCATTAATTTGTTGCGGAGATGAGAGAAATCAAGGACATAACATTTCCTTAACGGCTTTATGTATTTTTTTTTTTTAAAGAGTATAACAAATGGATAGTAATAAAATGTTTAAAAACGGTAAAATAAAATTGTAAATGTAAGGGAAAAAAAGCAAATGAACTATTTTATATATTTATGATTTACAAGTTTATACGTAACATTTTTATATGAAGATTGGAGTCATAGTTGGCCTTATTTTTAATTCTTTATCAGATAATCCTATGAAGTTTATATGGATAATTAGTAAAATCCTATTAAAGACCATTTATTATGAAATAAATTATCCAGATCGTGGACAATTCACATTAATCAAATGCGTGGCTCAATTTTATTAAAATTGACATGACCTTATTGCTTATATTTTGGCCAACCTTTGTTTCAATGATTACCTTTCATATTTTTATTTTATTTTACTCCTATTTTTTGGCCTTGCATACTGCTATACTAAAAGGAGAAATTAAGTCTCATTTAAGCCATCTCAAAACTTTTAGGCCAGGCATGTTGGCTCATGCCTATAATGCCAGTACTTTGACAGGTCAAGGAAGGAGGACAGCTGGAGCCCATGAGTTTGAGACCTGCCTGGGCAGCATAGGGAGACCTTGTCTATACAAAAATTTAGAAATGAATAGGCCGGGTGCGGTGGCTCACACCTGTAATCCCAGCATTTTGGGAGGCTGAGGCGGGCGGATCACGAGGTCAAGAGATGAGAACCATCCTGGCCAACATGGTGAAACCCCATCTCTACTAAAAAATACAAAAATTAGCTGGATGTGGTGGCGTGCGCCTGTAGTCCCAAATACTCGGGAGGCTGAGGCAGGAGAATTGCTTGAACCCGGGAGGCGGAGGTTGCAGTGAGCTGAGATCATGCCACTGCACTCCAGCCTGGAGCCTAGCAAGGCTCTGTCTCAAAAAAAAAAAAAAATTAAAAATGAGATGGGAGGATGGCTAAAGCCAGGGAGATCGAGGGTGCAGTAAGCTGTGATCAGGCCACTGTACTCTTGCCTGAGTGACTGAGCAAGATCCTGACCCTGCCTTTAAAAAAAGTTTTTGGAATTTATCTTTTCTTGCGTCAATCCTCTCATTAGAAATTGTTAAGTGAATCAAGTCATTTCCCCATTTTCCTTCTTTTTTTTTGAGAGATGGAGTCTTCCCCTGTCACCCAGGCTGGAATGCAGTGGCATGATCTCGGCTCACTGCAACCTCTGCCTCCTGGGTTCCAGCAGTTCTCCTGCCTCAGCCTCCTGAGTAGCTGGGATTACAGGTGCCCGCCACCACATCTGGCTCATTTTTGTATTTTTAGTAGAGATGGGATTTAACCATATTGGTCAGGCTGGTCTTGAACTCCTGACCTTGGCCTACCTTGGCCTCTCAAAGTGCTGGGATTACAGTTGTAAGCTACCACGCCTGGCCCATTTTTCCACTTTCAAGAGAAGAGCATGTTGAATATAATTTAGTGATTAATTTATTAGCTTTTAGAAATGATTTAAAGAAAATCCATGCCAAAAGCTTTATATACATTAACTCATTCTTCCCCATGAGATGATTCTGTTACTCTCTGATACAGATGAGGGACAAGCTCAGAAACATTATATAACTCGCCCAACAGAACATAACTCATAAGTGACAGAGCTGAGTCAAACTGAGTTATGTCTGATTTTAAGGCGTATGTTCTTAACTATGCAAGTTTTCTTTTAAAATCTTAATTTAATTGTAGGATACAGGTATTTATTTGTCTTCCATTTAATTGAGATTTTACTCCTAAGGTGCTTGAATATGTATTGGACATCTACTTTCTCGGCACGTCAGTAATCCTGTTCAGCCCTACAACTACCTGTGCAGTAGATAGTGTCTCAAAATCATGCTTGAGGAAGCATGGCCAGAGAAGCTCTAGTCCTCACCCATAGTTTATAGCTTAGTGTATGGTGGACCTGAGATTTAAACCTGTATCATCTTACACTAAGTTCCTTTTTAAAAAAAATTTCTCCCATACCATGTTCTAGTTTTGAGTTTACTATGACTCTGCAGAAGAGATTTTGAAATCTTGCCTTACTGATCTGTGAAATTAGAATGAATAGACAGTCAGTATTAGCAAACGTTAGTGCTAGTAAAACAACTGTTTTTTTTTTTTTTTTTATGTTAGTAGTCACCTTTTTAATAATGTATATTTCTAGCCAACTTTTGCAATGCAGTATTGAACTTTTGGGTGCATCATAATGAGTTTTTAGTCTATTTAAATTCTCAGGAATTCGGCAGAAAACTCTGATGTGATAACTGATGTGATAAGTGTAATCTGGAACAACTTCTGTGTGTAACGCCCAACATTCCTGTCATGTAGGAGTTAGATAGTTAGCTTCTTGACAAATAGGCAGGAGTTGGAATCAGCAAAAATGCTAGTTAGTTTAACATGAGAGAATTGGTGCAGAAGTACTCACAGCAAAATAGATCATGGTAAGTGTTTTTTTTATTAAGAAATTCATAAAAATTGAAAAAAGGTGAATTTATCTAAGTACTTCTTGTTTGGGAGCTATTTCCTATTCTTGAACTGTATATAATAGGTTTAAGTGCCTACATAACACAGCTAAGTAAGATTTTGCTTTTACATGTTTGAAATAGATATTTTTGTAGAAATGAAAGGAAATTGCAAATGGAGCATTAGTTGTAATCTGTCCTGGAAGGGAAATTCCATTTTTACTATCAGCTCAGCCATTCTATTTAACTTAGAGGTCGGAGGCTTAACAAGCCATTGGTACCAACGTGATATTTGTGTGGACAGTGGCATCTGAGGAACTAATCACTAAGGAAGTATAGACCCAGACTAACTAGTGGCAGGTGTATCCTTGGGCCAGGTCGGGATTGCAGCACATTGGCAAGGAGAGATCAGTACTGGATTGTAGTCTAGAAAGTGAAGCTCTGTCCATTACCACTCTGCTTATGTGTCATAACCCTGGAAATGTTCTGCTCTCTCTCTCTGGGAAAGTGTCCAGTGGGTCAGAATTTAAACAGAATGGAGTAATTTCACTTCGTTAAGAAATGGGTCCTGTATATTCATGTATAGAAAGTTCAACATTTTTAGAGAATTAGTACCTTTAAGGACAGTTACTGGTTTACTTTTAGCATTGCTTTTTAACCAAAAATGAAGTATTTAGAAATTAGAATAGCCTGGATATGATCATATTGCCTCAGTTACAAGAGGTTTTTCATACTTTAATAGAACTTTTAAATTATTAAATTTTGTATACAACTTGAAACAGCCATTTGGTCTATTGTGTTTATCCATGATTCTGGAAAAATAATTACCTATTTTGAGAGAAATGTTCATGATCTTAAAAATGGGAAATACTCATGGCAAAAAAAAAAATCAGAAATAATGATAATAAAATGTTAAAGTTAGATATGGTTATCTAGATAAGTTCTTAGTTTACTGTCTTTAGGAAACTTTACGAGACTACTCCTTATGGATAGTCCTCTTTCTCTCCTTTTTCTTTTCCCCACAGTGTCCCTCCAGTGGCAGAATGGGCTGTTCCTCAGTCATCAAGACTGAAATACAGGCAGTTATTCAATAGTCATGACAAAACTATGAGTGGACACTTAACAGGTATTTACAAATAAAAATTTGTGAAATATGATCTTTGTTTTCAATGCAAACTGTTTCTAGATATTGGGTCATGGATATTTTCCAAATGTTTATATGCTTATTTCTTAGCAGTGTTTTCATTGTCTGTTACCTTGTGTCCTTATCCGCTGATAAATCCTTACATAGTTATATCATTTTCTCATGCCCCATTGCTTCGTGGTAAAATGGAACATAGACCAGGAATCCTCCTGTACACTGAAAGCTACTGATATGCAAATCAGGGCACTAGCAAAGAAACATTTCTTTGAACCAAAAACCAGCTTCAACTTCTGAAGTCCAGCATTGAACCTGATAAACTTGAAGCTGTGTGTTCACCAGGTCAGAGTTGGAGGCAGCAGGCAGGGTAAAAACAGGGAGTTGGGAACATGGCTCTGTCACTGCCTAGCCAGGGCTCACCACTTGGATACTTCTTTGTCTAGTAACTAGTAATATAAAAGGCCAGAATTAACTTAGACAATCTCAGTGGATTTTTTTAAAAGAAGAATGATTCTGTTATCTACATTGGAAGGGTAGACAGGCATTTTAGCATACTGTTCAAAATTTTTCTCATGAAAGGTTAAATACTTGTTAGAAAGTTATAAAGAAGGCTGAGCATGGTGGCTTATGCCAGTAATCCCAGCACTTTGGGAGGCCAAGGTGGATGGATAACCTGAGGTCAGGAGTTTGAGACCAGCCTGGCCAACATGGTGAAACCTCATCTCTACAAAAAATACAAAAATTAGCCGGATGTGGTGGCAGGCTCCTGTAATTTCAGCTACTTGGGAGGCTGAGGCAGGAGAATTGCTTGAACCTGAGAGGTGGAGGTGGCGGTGAGCTGAGATCACGCCACTGCACTCCAGCCTGGGCAACAGAGTAAGATTCCATCTTAAACAAACAGACAAAAAGAAAGTTATAAAGAAAAGCATAACTTCAAAAAAAGAAAATAGAGACCTCTGATATGAATATTAAATGTTAAAGGAAAAAAACTAACTGCCATCTAACAAATATGAAAGGAAGGGAAAAAAATAGGTTTCCTGGGTGGCGGGTAGGGTGAGGGGAGGATTATAATCCAAAACACTTTTAAGAACTGATTCATACTATTTTTTTCTTGCTAAATCTTAAAATTGCAATTTTTATTTCCAAAAGAAAAAAATGTATCTTATATTTTAAAATGCCAGAGTTGGATGAGATTTTGAAGGTTTCTAATCTAATCTTGAACCTTGGCCCCTTTAAGGATCTCAGCAGTCACCTCAAATAAGCATGTATTCATGTTTGAATGGGTGAATAGTACATACGCACAGATTCTTGATGTTTCATACTTCCTCATAAAGCAGTAACTGGCACTGTTATACATGGTATGAAAAACCAGCCTAGCTTATGCAGACACTGTATTTTTTTATTTTTTATTTTTTTTGAGATGGAGTTTCACTCTTGTTGCCCAGGCTGGAGTGCAATGGCAAAATCTTAGCTCACTGCAGCCTGCACCTCCCATATTTAAGTGAGTCTCCTGCCCCAGCCTCCCGAGTAACTGGGATTACAGGCATGCACCACCATGCCTGGCTGATTTTGTGTTTTTAGTAGAGACAGGGTTTCACCATGTTGATCAGGCTGGTCTCAAACTCCTAACCTCAGGTGATCCACCCACCTCAGCCTCCCAAAGTTCTGGGATTACAGGCGTGAGCCATTGTGCCTGGCCCACTAAAGGTATGTTTAATAGTATATTTTTAAGTACTGTTTTACATGGTTTGTTTGACAAACCAGTGCTCCACACAAACCCAGACCATTGCCAATGAATCTGAAAATATTTCTTGAAAACATTGATGTTTGCTGTGAGTTGATTAAAATAGTATTCAATTGAGACATTGATTGAGAAATTTTCTCTTTCTTGGTAGGATGTGTGTTTTATGAATGAAATGCAATAACTCCATTCCAAATATAATGACCCAGGCACTTGAACATTTAGAACTTTTAAATATCTGAGGCAGAAAGTAAAATTTGAAATATACTGGAAAGAAAGCAGATTTTCATATTGTTTAACATCTGCATACTTATTGCTACTTTGATCCAGCAAGAATTTAAGGTGGGAATTTTACTTTTGAACCAGACCTTTGTATAGTCATGTCAAGTAGAATAATTTATTATAGTAAACTGTAAAATGGGAATAAACAAAGGAAATTTAATTCATTTTCCCTTTATGTACTTAGGAATCAGTATAAAGTATGTTTTACACTAAATTAGACTGTTGATGGAAACAGCTGATTTGTTGAGGTGGATAGAACATAAAGGTCATTGTCTTGATCACAATTATACAGATAATTTTTTGAAGTCAGAATCCTCAAAGTAGTTCATTCAGCAGCAGGAGAAGCAAAATAGCAAGAAAGTTGAGAAAAGGTTTCAGTGTATAATGTGGCCCAAGTGAAATATATAAGTTATATTTGTAATCTCTTGTTTTTCATCCTTCTTACTTTTTTTTTTTTGTGGGTTTTTGTTTTCAAGAACTGAAAAGCACCTCTTTTCTTTCTTTTTTTGAGACAGAGACTTGCTTTGTCACCCAGACTGGAATGTTATGGTATGATAGTAGCCCACTGCAGCCGTGAACTCCTGGACTCAAGCAATCCACTCACCTTAGCCTCTTGAGTAGCTGGGACTACAGACATGCATGCACCACCACACACGGCTAATTTAAAAAAGGAGAGATGGGATCTTGCTATGTTGTCCAGGCTGGTTTTGAACTCCTAACCTCAAGGAGTCCTACCACCTTGGCCTCCCAAAGTGCTGGGATTACAGGCACCCAGGCTGGAGTGCGGTGGCACGATCACGGTTCACTGCTGCCTTGACTTCCCAAGGCTCGAGGGGTCCTCCCACTTTAGCCTCCCAAGTAGCTGGGATGACAGGCATGTGCCACCATGCCTAGTTAATTTTTTGTATTTTTTGTAGAAATGGGGTTTTGTCATGTTGCCGAGGCTGATCTTGAACTCCTGAACTCAACTGATCTGCCCACCTCTGCCTCCCAGAGTGGTGGGATTATAGGTATGAGCAACTACGCCTGGCCTTAGCAGTGGCACTCTTTACCTCACTGACTATCTGGGTTGATTTGGCCAATGCATCCTGTTGGACATGCTGTTCTTCCTTCACAGCTTAATAGGTATACTGTTGCATGCCCCTTAAAGACACAGCTTTATAAAATAGAGAAGGCTCATTCTTTAATTAAGGTTACGTAAGAAGCTCTAGAACTTTGGTAGTCCTGTTAATGCTACCCCCTCTTCTCAAAGGGTATTTTATTGTTGCATTCTGAAACAATGAATATGCTATTTGGTAATTCATCTATTAATCAGAAGAACTAAGGTCTTAGTCATTGTTTCAAATAAAGCTTATTTCATGTTGTTACTGTCTCCTTTCCAGCCATACTTCCCTGCCCAAACATGGATGCCAGAATTGGAGTTTGTGTTCTTGGGATTTCTGGGTTTATTCCCATGTTTCCTTATAAGCCAGTATTCCAAAACCGATAGCCCTTTATGTACATAGGTTTCCACAGAAGTTCTGTGCACTCCAAGCTCAACTGTATGTTGCCCAGCGTGCTAAGATGCTATCTTAGCTGTTGCTGATCTGTTTTTAATGTTTTGCAACATTGATTTAGTACATATATAAACAAATATTAGAATTACAAGATATAATTGTGATCTTTAGTGTGGGGATCAGCAAATGTTTTCTGTAAAGAACAGCACAATAAATATTTTAGGCTGTAGGTCATATGTTCTCTGCTGCAACTATTCAGCTTTGCTATTGTAGCATGACAGCAGCCTTAAATGAATAGGTATAGCTGTTTTAATAAAACTTTGTCTATGAAAACAAGGCAATGGGCCAGATCTGGCCTAAGGGCTATAGTTTGCCAATCTCTGTTGTAGATTGTTTTCTTTATTTGATAGATGGAAGAACTTCATTTTAGAGAGCTAAAGTAGTTTTGTTAATGCCACATGCCATTAGGGAGTCAGGACTAGAATCCAAGTCTCCTGATATTCAGGTGTAGAGCTGGTTCTTCATATTTATTGTTAGGCTTTTTATGTGGAATAGATAAAATATTAACTTCCTTTTGTATTGTTCTGGAGTAAGGGCAATTGTTATAAGTATAAATTAAATCATCCACTAAAGCTTTGTTAATTCTACTTTGTTGCCAACCGTCTAACTACAATGTTACAGACTAAAGAAAGTGATTCCTGAACTTTGCTCATTCCATTATACTACACAGTTCTTTAGAATGTTCATGTTAATTCAGTAGATTGTTTTTTATTCTTAGATGCTCCCAATACACACACATCCAGCAGGAATGTGTTCTTATTTTCACCAAAAGTTAGAATGCTCACTATTAATAGTAGCTAATTGAAAACTACCTGAATGCTTGCCAACAGTAGACTGAACAGGCCAGGCATGGTGGCTCATGCCTGTAATCCCAGCACTGTGGGAGGCCAAGGTGGGTAGATCACTTGAGGTCAGGAGTTGGAGACCAGCCTGGCCAACATGGGGAAACCCTATCTCTGCTGAAAAAAAAAAAAAAAAGAAATACAAAAATTAGCCGGGTATGGTGGTGCATGCCTGTAGTCCCAGCTACGCAGGAGACTGAGACAGGAGAATCACTTGAACCCAGGTGATGGAGGTTGCAGTGAGCCAAGATGGCTCCATTATACTCCAGCCTGGATGACAGAGCAAGACTCCATCTCAAACAAAAAAAAAAAAAAAAAAAAAAAACAGTAGAATGGACAATAAATTGGGATGTAATGACACAATGATATACTACATAGCAGTGAAGATTAATGTTCTACAATGATACACGAAAATATACTGAGCAAGATAAGCCAGGTGGAATAGCAGACAGACTATCCAGGTAGAAGTTAGGCTACCTTGGTGGTAGGTGATACTAAAAGAGATGCAAAGAGGGGTGTCTGGGGTGTAGTTATATTCTCTTTCATGACCTCCATAGTGTTTGGGTATTTTCAATTTGGAAAATTAATTCAGCTGTGTACATGTGCACATGTATATATCCACATGTATCTATTCATATGTGTGGTTTTCTGCCAGGATTTTATATGTAAATAAAAGTTATACTATTGTCAGTAATGTTACCTGCCATTGGAACATCTTTCATTTGCTAACATGGTGCTAAGCTCACTGCCGTAGTGGATCATAGACCGGGAGATCTGAAATGAGCAAACTGGCTTCCAGACTACCTTCCCCAGTCACTCAGCAGTCTAGACTAAGCCAGGACTAGAGCCCACAGCTCGTTGGTTCCCTAACCTCTACTGCTGGCCATGCAAAAACACTCCACTTTTTTGTTTTTTGATGAGGTGACATTTGAAAAATGAAATAGCAGAAAGCAGAAGCATATACACCAGAATCTTCCCAACAATATTGCCACAGGTTCTGTTCCTCTGTCCATCAGTCTTCCTGGGACCACACCTTGAGAGGCGGTGCTGGAAATGAACACGTATTTCTCTCTCCCTCCCTGACACTAATTTACTTAAACAGAATCTCCTACTGTGCTTTTGTCTGATATCAAAGGCCACTTTAATACCAGAAGTGAAGATGTTTATGATTATTTTAAGAAATTAGAGCTTATTTTGAGAGAAGAGTTGAAATTCCAGAAAATCTTTCTTTTTTTTCTTGGCTGACATAGGAAATGTGTTTTTGTTGTTGTTGTTTTTAATTGAGATAGTGTCTCACTCTTGCCCAGGATGGAATGCAGTGGCATCTCAGCTCACTGCAGCCTCTGCCTCTGGGGCACAAGTGATCCTCCTACCTCAGCCTCCCGAGTAGCTGCTACCACAGGCTCACGCCAGCTAATTTTTTGCATCCAGCTAATTTTTTGCATTTTTGGTGAAGATAGGGTTTTGCCATCTGGTCTTGAACTCCTGAGCTCAAGTGATCTGCCTGCCTGAGCCTCCCAAAACCTGGCATTACAGGCGTAAGCGACCACACCCAGCTGGAAATGTGTTCTAATCCTGAGTATTAGCCATTTGTGCAATCTTTTTTTTTTTCTCTTTAAGTGTAGTGAAACCATTTCCCAGAGAGCTCTCTGAGGTCCCTTCCTCCTCTAAGATTCTCTGAATCTTCCCTGAATTTGCCTGAGGTTGAACAGGATGGAGGCAGCAGGTGGTAGCAGTGGTAAAAGATGATAAACTTAAAGAGAGTAAGTTTCAACTTTGTAAATAAAGCCCAATACAAATAAAGATGATGATCTGGACAAAAGGTCGGGTTATATTTGGAAACTCTAAATCTTTCACAGTCATTCTTTATCAAACATCCATTTAACAAAAATGTATTGAGTATGTGTCAGATGCTGTGCTCTGTGTTTCTCCCCTTTCTTTGGGGTTTAACTTCCATTTGACAGAGCCCTTGTGGTAATAGCAAATGTTATTTAAAGTACTGTGATTGCATGAGGTCGTGTAGTAGTCCATAGTAGGCAGAACCCTGGTCCTCCTGCACAGTGAGTATTTGCTGACTCATCTGTATGTCCTTTTCCTGGTTCCTGTTTAGGTCCCCAAGCAAGAACTATTCTTATGCAATCAAGTTTACCACAGGCTCAGCTGGCTTCAATATGGTAAGGAATGAAAAGTTCTTTGATTTGGATAAAGTGGAAACTTACTTAGATTGGTGTGTGCTCATGGGTTTTTAGATTAATACCATTTTTTTATGGGGGAATATGTAGAATTTGCCTAATTTTCAATGAGTTGTAATGATTACCTCTTTCATAATACTATTTCCTCTCTCGATTTTGAAAAATACAAAAGCAGATTAATACAACAAATTCTGAAGAAGTGATAGTACAGCTTAACAATTCTCTCTTAACAATTGCCTCTCCCTTCTTTCTTTGATAATCTTAAGCCAAATCTTCTGCAAATATATCAGCTTGTATCTTCCAAAGAGAAGGATTTTCTCTTTTTTAAATTTTTTTATTTATGTATGTATTTTTGAGATGGAGTCCTGCTTTTTCACCGATGCTGGAGTGCAGTGGCACCATCTCAGCTCACTGCAACCTCCACCTCCGAGGTTCAAGCTATTCTCCTGCCTCAGCCTCCTTAGTAGCTGGGATTACATGCATGCACCACCACGCCTGACTAAATTTTGTATTTTCGGTAGAGATGGGGTTTCGCCATGTTGGCCAGGGTGGTCTTGAACTCCTGACCTCCACCTGCCTCAGCCTCCCAAAGTGCTGGGATTATAGGTGTGAGCCGCCATGCCCGACTGGTTTTCTTTTTAGCATAGCCATAATACCAATAGCTCACCTAAATTATTTAGTAGTCATCCTTATCATTAAATTAATCAGGTAATGTTCAGATTTCTTAGGTTGCCTCAAAATGTTTTTATAGTTTATTTGTTTATATCAGGACTGAAATAAAGCCTACACTTTGCAATATTTGATCGTTCCATTTTTTATGTCTCCTTTAATCTATAAATTTCCCCTTGTTCTCCCGCTTCTTTTCCCAAGTCCCCCATGCGACCTCCCCCCAAGAAAACTTTCATTAAAAACAAACCAGATCATTCGTCCTGTAGTTTCTTAATGGCTTAACTTTTGAAGATTACATTGCTGTGGGATTATCTGATTTGTTTCCGTATTCCTGTAAATTTGTAATTAGATCTAGAGCAAAGTTTCTCAATCCCAGCACCATTGACATTTTGGGCCCGATAAATCTTTGTTGTGGGGGGATGTCCTGTAGCATCTCCGGCCACAGCTCACTAGATGCTAGATGCCAGTAGCATGAGCTCTGCACCCAGCATGACAATCAGAAATGTCTCCAGACTTTGACAGATGTCCCTTGGGGTACAAAATCATCCCTGGTTGAGAACTGCGGATCAGATTTGATTTGTTTTTGTTTTTGTTTTGTTTTTGACAAGACCGTACCAGAGAGGTCTCTGTGTACTTTCTGAAAGGGGCACATAATGTCTCTATTGTGTAATGATTTTGAATAGCTATCGATGAGCATTGCCTCTGTCCTACAGGCTTCCTTACATTTAAATGTTAACTACAATGGTTTCTTAAGAAGTGTGCCTCTTATAGCTATGTGTTGGTGATTGCCCCTGGAAAATAAACCTTGTCTATAATGCTCACTGCAAAGTTTGTCATTTTTTTGCAGGACACATTGATATGGTTGTTTCACAAATGATCAAGCTCTAATGCAGCTCCCTTTTGTATGAAAGAGCTTGCCTTTGGTGGCAGACTAGACCAATTAATAAACATCTTGTATCTCTGACACATCCAGACCTCTTTAAATCTTGGTATTGAACAGTATTCTAGTGCCCTCTGAAATATAAACTTGAGATCTAACATTAATGGAGGTTGATTGACAATTTATTAGGTTCTTCTCATGATACCAGATTATATTGAAGTGTTTATTTTAAATTTCTCATTTATAACTTGCCTCCTTTGAGAAAAACACTTGAGGCTTCTCCTGTTATAATGTTATATTCTGCCTCTACACACTTAAAAATGTTTTTTTTTGTTGTTTGTTTGTTTGTTTTTTGAGACAGAGTCTCACTCTGTCACCAGGCTGGAGTGCAGTGGCATGATCTTGGCTCACTGCACCTCTGCCTCCCAGGTTCAAGCCATTCTCCTGCCTCAGCCTCCTGAGTAGCTGCGACTACAGGTGTGCACCACCACACCCAGCTAATTTTTGTATTTTTAGTAGAGATGGTGTTGGCCAGGATGGTCTTGATCTCTTGACCTCATGACCCTCCTGCCTCAGCTTCCCAAAGTGCTAGGTTTACAATTAAAGGCTTATAATCATAATTTAGGCAAGTGTGGTGAAGAACAAGTAAGAATTTCAGCCACCTTCTATCTGGTTTACCTAGGACTGGCTAACAGTGGGACACATCCAGGAGCAGAGAATAAGGAAAAGTGGGCAGGGGTTTCATTTTATTTCATTTGCATTTCTTTTCTTTTTAAAAATGGGTGTCTGGCATCTGGAAAGGGCAAAACTAGAGGAATGAAAAAGAGATCAGCAGTTGCCAGGGGCTGGGCACAAAGGAGGGAATTGCTACAAAGAGATGTGGACTTTTAGGCAGAGTGGACACTGTTTGTGTATGTTGTGGTTCGTGTTTGTCAGAACTCTCAGAATTATACCCTAGAGAGTGTGTATGCTACTTTATGGAAATTATAACAATAAAAAAAGTTCATAGCACCTAAAGAAATTTCAGAATTAAGAAGGTTTCTTAATTGTTGGAATTGGCAAAGCCAATTTCCCATTGGATTTGTTTTGTGGACATTTTAGGGAACGGATGTGTTGTCATGTATCTTCTTTTGATTGTCTAGAAATTGTTAATTAAAATCACATTCTTGGACTTGCTAGGAAAATGTTTACCGTAATTAGCTACTTGGGCAAGTTCGTTATGAAGAATGATGGAAATTGAATCCTGAGATTGAGGAAGAGGAAACACTTTGACTCTGTGGCTGGAGTTCATAAAGATCCACCCTGTAGGCCTAGATAAACGGGTGACCAGCTACGCCCAGTGGGCTGAATCTGGCCTTCATCTGTTTTAGTGAAGGAAGCTTTTATTGTACAAACAGCCATGCCCATTCATTTATATGTTGTCTATGGCTGCTTTCCTGCCAAAATGACAGAATTCAGTATGATAAAGATTGTATGTCTTATAAACCATAAAATATTTACTGACCCTTTCCTGCTAGTTTGTCATTTCCTGGTCTAGAGCAGAGCATTTAACAACATATAGAACTGGGTGTGGTGGCTCATGCCTATAATCCCAGCGACTTGGCAGGTTCACTTGAGGCCAGGAGATAAAGACCAGCCTGGGCAACACAGTGAGACCCCATCTCTACAAAATATTTAAAAATTAGCTAGGCATGGTGGCACACCCCTTGTGATCCCACTATTTGGGATGCTGAGGCAGGAGGACCAGAGTTTGAGGCTGCAGTGAACTATGATTAATGTTAGCCTGGGTAACAGAGTGAGAACTCATCTCTTAAAAAAGTTACATGGAATATGAGTGTGTTGTATTTTAAAAGGACTTGCAAAGGTTGAGAAAGAGTATCATTATAGTCATAGCATTTGTTGAATGAGGTACACTGTTCCAACTACGTGTAATTTTATCTTTGCAACAGTATGAAATAGGTACTATTTTGATAAACTGAGGGACAGAGAGACTCAGTTGGCCTGTGGTCAGAATAAGTAAACAGAACTTTTAAATCACTCATGAATAGTAAAAAGCATGAATTTTCATGAAAGCGAATTACAATGAACTTTTTGTTGAATAGGAATCTTTCTGACATTGATCAAGATGGAAAACTTACAGCAGAAGAATTTATCCTGGCTATGCACCTCATTGATGTAGCTATGTCTGGCCAACCACTGCCACCCGTCCTGCCTCCAGAATACATTCCACCTTCCTTTAGGTAAGAAACATTGGCTCTAATAAGAAATTGTGTGCAGAGTATATGAATTCCAGACTTGGCTTGACTATGTATCTTATCTGATTTTCATCCCTGACAAGGAAACTAAATATCTGTGAATTCTAGAGACTCTTATCTAGGTCTGTGTTAATCTTGGGCCCATCCTGTTCTTCATAGTACTTGTAGTATATTAGCGAAACAGTGAAATAAAACATCAATTTTGTACCAGCCTGTATCATCAATTCTTACCAGAAATTTTTGCAACAGATGCCAGCAGTGAAAGAGAAACAGCATGAGCCTATGCATAGAGAATAAACCAAGGAGATCGCACCTGTGAATCCTACACATTTAAGTAGTAACAAAAGCTGCTAGCAATGTAGAAATTATAATCAGGAAGGCAATTAAAGAAAATTATCCTGGACTGAAACAGCCTCAGTAAAGATGTCAAGAGTGTCTCCTGAGGTCCAGTATTATGACTGGCATCCACACTTACATCCATGCATGCACCCACGTACTGTCCAGGACAGTTCTGTCTCCTGACTTTGAACGTAAAAACTGAATATGAGATCTTACAAGTATGAAGAAGAATGAAAAACACAAAGATTAGGATTTCTGTCCTGAGTCCTCAAACTGCAGGAAAGATTGGGGCAAAATCCCCTTTATTTTTAATTTTTTTGAGGTGGAGTTTTGCTCTTGTTGCCCAGGCTGGAGTGCACTGGTGCAATATCTGCTCACCACAACCTCCACCTCCTGGGTTCAAGCAATTCTCCTGCCTCAGCCTCCTGAGTAGCTGGGATTACAAGCATGTGCCACCACGCCCGGCTAATTTTGTATTTTTAGTAGAGACGGGGTTTCTCTGCGTTGGTCAGGCTGGTCTCGAACTCCAGACCTCAGGTAACCTGCCCGCCTTGGCCTCCCAAAGTGCTTGGATTATAGGCGTGAGCCACTACACCTGGCCAAAATTCCCTTTAGATGAAGACAAACAGAACCATTACTGTCAGCATACACGTGGTTCAGGAACAAGCTGAGGAAACTGTGACTGTGTAGGAAGCAACAGGTAGGTGAGGCATTTTACCTATGAAATCCCACAACTGCAGCATTAGAAGTCGATAATAAATGCAGAAAAAGGATTGGGAGACTGTTTAAACACAGCAAAGTTAAAAGTTTAAAGTGAAAGAAATTAGTAAACGAAGTGATTTGTTTTATGAACTATAAAGTACAGACATTGCATGTGTTTCTTAAGGGATGAAATGGAGAGACTGGAAAGGGAAGAGAGGTGCTCCCAGTGAGCTGAGCTGCTGAAGTTCCCTTGGAGGAACTTAAGGTCACTTGAGAGGGCAGTGGAAATAGCAGCTCCCACTTAGTGCTCACCCTGTCCCAGGCTTTGTTCTTACCACTTTATGAGTATTAACTACTTTTATCCTTTGGAATTATCCCAGTTTTGGTGGTGATTCTTAAACAAGCTTGGCACTCAGAGTCTGATGACATTCAAATATTCTTGAAAAAGCTCTTTGTAAATAGAGAAGACAAAATCTTTATCTTTTCCATACTATAAATGAAGTTTGCTCCATGGTATGGTAAAATCTTTAAAAATTCTTCTTTATAGTTTGTCCAGCTCCACCCAGACAAAGAAAAATGTGAATCCATTTATCTTTTTCTTTTTCCCCACAATTGCAGAAGAGTTCGATCTGGCAGTGGTATATCTGTCATAAGCTCAACATCTGTAGATCAGAGGCTACCAGAGGAACCAGTTTTAGAAGATGAACAGCAACAATTAGAAAAGAAATTACCTGGTAAGGCAGCCTTTACATTGAGTTAAATCATTTAGATTAAACTAAATTAGAAATTTCCTATCTCTAAGACAAAGATATAGGTAAACATAAATTTAGCTTTTGACATTTTTACCTTGTTCCTTAACTGACCTTAGTCAGAGACATTGTTAATTAAGCTTTTGGATGTGGGTCTGGATAGAGAAGTAAGAAAATTATGCACTCTGCTAATGCACTGTTGTTCTAACTTTTAACTTGAAATCTGATTGCAAACTGCTAAACGAAAATTATGTAAATCATATCCATAGAATGTACAGCATCAAAAATTGATGAGTATTAAGGTGATTACTTAATACCACCAGTGCAGAAATAGAAAGTGAAATCACCTACTGTTATTTTCTCGTGTTGTTATAAGAGAATTGGAAACTCCTTAATCACAGGAACCTATTTTAAATTTAATGTGAACCTATTTTATTTATTTTATTTTTTTGAGATGGAGTCTCACTTTGTCGAGAGTGCGGTGGTGCAGTCTAGCTAACTTGGTCCTCTGTCTCCCATGTTCAAGTGATTCTCCTGACTCAGCCTGTGGAGTTGTTGAGATTACAGGAATGTGTCACCATGCCTGGCTAATTTTTGTATTTCTGGCAGAGACAGAGTTTCATCATGTTGGCCAAGCTGGTCTCAAACTCCTGACCTCAAGAGATCCACCCATCTTGGCCTCCCAAAGTGCTGGGATTACAGGCGAGAGTCATTGCACTTGGCCTGAACGTATTTTAAATAGTCCTCATTTACAATGATAAATCCAGCATACTATTAAAATATTCTAAGGTGGCTATGAATTATTAATGAGATTATAAAGATAACTAAGAAGCAAATGAAATTTATTATGGAGTGCTTTCATGACTTTGTCAGTGTCGTTTTGCTGCATTTAAGATGATCAGCAGTTAATTGGTCTGGTAAGAACACTTGTCCCAGTTTATTGTCTAAACTAAATTACCCTTCTGTTCAATGATGAAATACTCATTGCACGTATTCTATGTGCAAGGCTGCGTGTTGAGCAAAGACTACATGTTAATAATACATGGTTCATACTCTCTAGAAACATTAAAACATATAAGAGGATTGAAGACACCCATATAAGCAATCACTTAAGCAGCACTTGAGTGGGATGAATTCCTGGAGAGTGTTACAGATGCACAACAGACCTCACTTATGGTTGGTTGGTGTAGAGTGGGAAAGACATGAGGAATTAAATGTCTGTGGAAGAGGTCACAGTTGAGTTGAGACTTGAAGATGAGTAGGTTCACCACAAGTAGAAGTGAGGAATATTTCAGGTTTTTATAACAATGAGAATGAAGTCTCAATGGCAGATAGGACAGGAATGCTTGGAATGCAGAATTTTCTTTTTCTGTTTTTAGTAGACATTTAAAATTTTGAACAGGAAGCAACATTATCAGAGATTTCATTTGTGCATTCATTCTTTCAATAGCCGTTTATTATATGCCTCCTACGTACTAGGAATATCGCCAGATACTGGAATTAAAAAGATGTATAGAGACTTGGAGAGTTTTTAAAATTGAGATGAAATTTACATAATACAAAATGTACAGTTCAGTGGCTGTCGTAGTCTGCTTGGACTGCCATAACAAAATAACATAGACTAGTGGCTTAAACAGTGGGAATTTATCTCTTAACATTCTGGAGGCTGGAAGTCCAAGATCAAGGTATACAGATTTGGTTCCTGGTGAGGGCCCTCTTCCTACATGCAGACAGCAGCTTTCACTTCTTTTGCTTACATGGCTTTTCCTTGGAGAGACAGATCTCTTTCTCTCCTTTCTCTCTCTCTGTCTCTCTCTCTCTCTCTCTCTCTCTCTCTCTCTTCCCCCATCTCTGACCCCATCTTTTTATAAGGATATTAATTCATCATAAGGGCCCCCACCCTTACTACTAATCTTAACTCTACAAAGGCTCTATCTCCAAATATCACATTAGGGTAATTAGGGCTTCAGTATATGAATTTTGGTCGGGGGGACACAAACATTCAGTTCCTAACAATGGCATTTCGTGAACTCACAGTGTCTTGCAGCCACAACCTCTATCTTTTTCCAAGATACTTTCCTCACCCCAAAATAAAACTCCATATCCATCGCTCCCCATCCTTCCGTTCCCTCCAGCACCTGGCAACCACCAATCTGCTTTCTGGGATTTACCTATTGTGGATATTTCATACAAATGGAAGCATATATGACCTTTTATGTCCGACTTATTTCACTTAGCACAATATTTTTGAGATTCATCCACCTTGCAGCATGTATCATTACATCATCCCTTTCTGTGGTGGGACTTTGAATTTTTTTCTTTTGGAATGGAGTCTGCTCTTGTGGAGTGCAGTGGTATGATCTCAGCTCACCACAATGTCTGCCTCCTGGGTTCAAGCAATTCTCCTGCCTTGGTCTCCCAAGTAGCTGGGATTACAGGTGCCTGCCACCATGCCCGGCGAGTTTTTTTGTATTTTTAGTAGAGACGGGGTTTCACCATGTTGGCCAGGCTGGTATCAAACTCCAGACCTCAAGTGATTTGCTCGACTTGGCCTCCCAAAGTACTGGGATTACAGGTGTGAGCCACTGCACCTGGCCTGGAGTTTGAATTTTAAGATATCAGAGTAGAGGATATCGCCTCCTCTGAAATCACCAAAGGTATAAGAGCAAGGAAACCAAAACATACTTGCGCTCTTTGATGTCTAATCACTGACTACACAGTACGTGAAGAAAGTCTGTCAAAAGCAGTGAAGTCCAAACAGGAATGTGGGAAGAAGCCAAAGAAGGATGCTCACAGCTACAGGTCTCAAGGCAGAGGGAGAAGCGATGGTTCCTAGACATGTCCCAAGGCCTGGCATCCTGCACAGGCCAGCAATGAATGCTCCTGTGGCTGGGATTGGTACCAAGGAGGATTGCGTGAGGCCAACATGGAAATGAAATAGACACTGCTGAGGATAGTAATGATGGGATTATAGAAAATGAAGGAATAAAATGGACATAAACAAAATATTAGAAAAAAAATGATAGAACTGAGTATTCTAAATTTATAATTGATGTGTCAAAGAAGGAAACTGAATAATGAGTTAGAAAAAATTGTTGACTGACTGTGATCTCCATAAGAATCAGGGCATAGCTTGTTCTTCAGTGTGAAAAGCGGAATGCTCACTTTTTGCTCTGCTTTGAGAAATCTTGTTAGATTAGAGGACTCATCAGCACAGTTATAAGGCAATGAGAAGAAGGGAGAGAGTCAGAGACTCATGGTCCAAAAGAGTGGGGATTAATTGCTAGGGCAAGCTCATGGGAAGAAGGGAAAGGATGGAGTAACAGGGAAAGAAAGGAGTCTGGGTGGTGATATAGAACTGCTAGAGAAGGATCTTTTAGAAACAGTGTTTGGTGTGGAGGAGAGAGTATATAAGCAGAGAGATTGTGCAAAGGGCATTTTCTTTGTGCTCATTATCAAGGGCGCAGAAGCTTAGACAGTTCTGGGCCTGGGTTTGTACTACAGGTTTCAAATACACTAGTGAGTTTTCCTTTGAAAAGAGTGTGTTGAAGATCATGAGTTTTCATAGTTGCTGTGTTCCTTGTCTGAAGTAACGTTTGAAGATAAGAAGCGGGAGAACTTTGAACGTGGCAACCTGGAACTGGAGAAACGAAGGCAAGCTCTCCTGGAGCAGCAGCGCAAAGAGCAGGAGCGCCTGGCTCAGCTGGAGCGGGCGGAGCAGGAGAGGAAAGAACGTGAGCGCCAGGAGCAAGAGCGCAAAAGACAACTGGAGCTGGAGAAGCAACTGGAAAAGCAGCGGGAGCTAGAACGGCAGAGAGAGGAGGAGAGGAGGAAGGAAATTGAGAGGCGAGAGGTAAGCAGGCCAGAGTGGAGCCACCCCAAGTTAGTGTGTGATCACCCCCTTTCAGAATATCCAAGTGATCTGTTCATGCAATCTTTGTCTTTCTTTTTATAATTCAGTGGTTTTAGTATATTCCCAAAGTTATGCAACCACTGTCCTAGTTTAATTCCAGAACATTTTCATCACCCTAGCTCCTACCCATTAAGCAGCTACTGGCCATTTCTTTCTCCCTCCAACTCCTGTCTATCATTAATTTACTTTCTATCTTTCTAGATTTACCTCTTCAGGACATTTTTTTATAAAAGGAATCATCAATACATGGCCTTTTGCTTCTGACTTTCACTTAACATTATGTTTTCAAAGTTCATCTACATTGTAAAATGAATCAGTCCTTTATTCCTGTTTATGGCTGAGTAATATTTCATTATATGGATATACCATTTAATTCACGTGTTTTAATTCCTCGGTTGATGGTCGTTGTGGCTATTACAAACAATGCTGTTATGAACATTAATGTACAAGTTTTTGATGATACAGTTTTGTAACAAATCACTGATAACGGTGTTTTTCCGGACTGTTTTTTCTGTATAAATATATATTAAAATATAAATATTTTTATGATGGAGAGTGTAAGGATTGTGTGTATACATATATTTATTTTTTGAGACAGAGTCTTGTGCTTTTGCCCAGGCTGGAGTGCAGTGACGCAATATCAGCTCACTGCAACCTCCACCTCCCGGATTCAAGTGATTCTCCTGCCTCAGCCTCCCAAGTAGCTGGGATTACAGGCACTCGCCACCACACCCGGCTAATTTTTTTTTTTTGTATTTTTAGTAGAGATGGGGTTTCACCATGTGTTGACCAGGCTGGGCTCCTGACCTTGTGATCTGCCCACCTTGGCCTTCCAAAGTCCTGAATTACAGGCATGAGCCACATGCCCAGCCAGGTTGTATAATTTTTTAAACACCACTGTAATTGTGTCATGCCAATTACATTGTTCTGCAACCTTCTTTTTAAACTCTTTCAAAAATATTTCTGGGACATCCTATATTCTATGGAAGTCTTCATAAATTTAGCCGCATACCTGGAAAGGGGCTAAGCCAATCTTATCTCTCTTTCCAGTTTTAGTATGTTACTGCAGAAGCAACACATGGTTCTCTCATGTGAATGAAATATAAAAATGAGGAATTTTTCGTTATTAAAGAATAGCCTGAGTGCCATGCCTCAAGCCTGTAATCCCAGCACTTTGGGAGAATGAGGAAAGATCACTTGAGGCCAGGAGTTGGAAGCCAGTGCATTCTAGCCTGGGTAACGGAGCAAGACCCTGTCTCAAAAGAAAGAAAACTTTTAGCCATAACTCCCTTTTGTTCCGACAGATATTAACAAAATTTTAATTTTCAGAATGGACAAGCAAAGATAGGCAAACTTTTCTTTGACGTACAAAAAAAAGATTCTAGAGTATTTATTCAAAATTATTAATAGACATTTACCAGGTGTACATTGCCAGGTGTAGTTGGAAGACCCATGAGTCAGAGGCAATTCTGATAGACTGTCAGGTGCTCTGATATGTACTCTATCTAACAGTCCTCAGAGCCGGTGCTGGAGAGAGCTAAAGCTTTTGTGGTAAAAAGGAAATGAATGATTAGGAAGTGGGGAGTCACAGACTTTTAAAATGAATTAAATAATAATTTCTCCTTTGGTGGAATAAAATCAAGTTTTGTTTGTTTTTGTTCAGGTGTGTTTTAGTTTGATTTCACTAGGTGAAATTTTCCTTCTCGATGTGTCAGTAAATAAGTAGAACTTCTAGTTAGCACATCAAGCATTCTTGAAGACATAAAGAATGGAATTCTAATGGAAAAATGATTCTGTCAGTTCTCTTCTTATGCAAATATAATAGCTAGTTCTATATATTCCCTTTATTTCCATAGAAAGAATACTGCATTTTTATAAATTATTTTTGGCTTTGTAATGTGATTTCTTACAATGTTTAACATTTCATCCCTAAAAGGAAAGACTTACTAGATGCCGCTTTTCTGAAGAGACATTGTGTAATGTAAGAACTGAAACATTAATAATTTGTCTCTTTGTAAATGTCACAGGCTGCAAAACGGGAACTTGAAAGGCAACGACAACTTGAGTGGGAACGGAATCGAAGGCAAGAACTACTAAATCAAAGAAACAAAGAACAAGAGGACATAGTTGTACTGAAAGCAAAGAAAAAGACTTTGGAATTTGAACTAGAAGCTCTAGTGAGTGAAGTTTGGTTATACTTTGGAAATATACTAAGATGGAACCATTAAAAACAGTAATAATTTTTATTATCTTTCATTTGTTAAAAGAACGATAAAAAGCATCAACTAGAAGGGAAACTTCAAGATATCAGATGTCGATTGTCTACCCAGAGGCAAGAAATTGAGAGCACAAACAAATCTAGAGAGTTGAGAATTGCCGAAATCACCCATCTACAGCAACAACTGCAGGTGAAGAAATACGCCTCTTTTTAAAAGCTATTAAACTGGCATACTTTTCTCTAATTCATTTCATTTATTTATTCAGTAAACATTA
Source organism: Cebus imitator (assembly GCF_001604975.1). Taxonomy (NCBI): domain Eukaryota; kingdom Metazoa; phylum Chordata; class Mammalia; order Primates; family Cebidae; genus Cebus; species Cebus imitator. The sequence continues at coordinate 3,955,186 of NW_016107356.1, forward strand.
AGCAACTATCTTGTACTAGGCACTGGGAAGCAAATATGAGGTAGACAGGGTCCTTGTGTGAAGCGTAGCCTGTCAAAGAGACAAACTCAGCGAAGGTTTACTGAGCACTGCTGCGGACCAGGTGCTCTTGCAGCTTCTGAGGCTATAGCAGTGAACAGCAGGGACAGATACTCTGCCTTCTGGGAGCTTACCCTCTGTTTGCAGGAGGAACAGAGACTAACAAGATAAAGCGTGTACTGTATTAGAAGATGAAAAGTGCTACAGAGAGTGAGTAGAGAAGGGAATAGAGAGTCCTGGGGATAGAAAAGGTTGTGATTTTAACTAAGGTAGTCAAGACAGATCTTTCTGGATAGTGACATTTGAGCAGAGACTTGAAATTAATGATAGGCTAAGCCATGTGGGTATCTGGCAGAGCAAGATCTAGGCAGGGAAATAGGAGTGCCAAAGTCCTGAGGCCATAGCAGGACTCTTGAGATGCCAGGATACTACTTACTAGAGCAGGCTGGAGCTGGATCACACAGAACCTGTAGTCCACCAACAGGACTTTGGCTTTACTGTGATAATTACAGTAAATAAGTACACTTACGTATTTTAGGGGGTCAACTGAGAGCTATATGTATAGTAAATAGTTGGAGACACACAGAGTACTATTAGTAGTTCTGTCTAAATTTCAAAGCCTATCCAAAGTTGTTATAATATCACTTGGTTTGGTATCAAGTGCTGAACTATAGGGGCATCAAATTCATGTAAATATTGTCTTCAGATTATCATATTTGTTTGTGACCTTTTCACGTCAGGCTTTTTTTTCTCAGCATGATGTTTTTGAGATGTATCCGTGTTTTTGAGTGAATGACTCCTTTGTTTCTTTTCATCACTGAATAGTATTTCCTTATATGTCCATTCACCTATTGGTTGATATTCAGGTTTTTTCCAGTGTGGAACTTTTATGAATAAAACTGCAGTGAGCATTTATGTACAAGTCTTTATGTGGAAATGGTTTATTTCTCTTGGGTAAACTTTTAGGAGCGGAACTACTGTGTCTTATAAGTGTATACTTAACCCCATAAGGAACTGTCAAGCTGGGTGCAGTGGCTCACACCTGTAATCCTCATACTTTGAGAGGCCAAGGTAGGAGAATCACGTGAGTGCATAAGTTTGAGATTAGCCTGGGCAACATAGTGAGACTCTATTTCTACAAAAAAAAAAATTAAAAATTAGCTGGCATGGGGGCATTCACCTGTAATACCAGCTACTCAGGCATCTGAGGCAGGAGAACCACTTGAGCCTAGGAGATCAAGGCTGCAGTGAGCTATGATTGAGCCACTGACAACCTGGGCCACAGAACAAGACCCTGTCCAAAAAAAAAAAGGGAGGGAGGGGGAGACAGAGAGAGAAGAGAAAAAAAGAGAAAAATGAAAAGAAAGAATGCTGTCAAACTGTTTGCAAAGAGTTTATACCATTTTACATTTTGATTATTAATTTGTATTTTCCTGAAGGCTAATGATGTTGGGCATTATCTTACATGTTTATTGACAAGTATCTTTTACTGTATACATATCTTTGTTGAAGTGTCTGAATAAATCTTTTGCCCATTTTTTATTGGGCTGTTTGTCTAATTATTTACTTGTATAAGTTCTTTTATATTCTTAACAAGTCATTTGTCAGGTACATATTTTGCAAATATTTTCTCCCAATCTGTGGCTTACGTTTAATTTTTGTAATGGTATTTTTAAAAGGGCAGAAGTTTTAAATTTTGAAAAACTCAGTTTACCATTTTTTTCTTTCGGTGTTTATGCTTTTTATGTTCTATGAGAAATCTTTGACTACCCCATGATTGCAAATATTTTATTTTCTTCCAGAAGTTTTTACTTTTTTTATTTAAAAAATAAGTTTTATAAGTTTTTATAAATTTTGTCTTTTAAGTTTCATAGTTATATCTTATGTTTAGGTCTATGAGCCATTTCAAGTTGATTTTTGCATGTAGTATAAGGTAATGGTTGAGGTTTTTTTTTTTTTACATACTGTTACTCAGTTGTTCTAGCACCATTTATTAAAAACACTGGCATTTCTCCCATTGAGTTACCTTGGTAGCTTGTTGAAAATCAGTTGAATATATTTGTAATGGTCTATTCTGGACTCTGTTCTGTTCTTTTGAGCTATCTGTCCTTTACCAGTCTCTCACCCTGTTGATACCTAATGGCTGAATTCAAGTGGTATGAATTCTCTGTTACTCTTCTTTTTCAGAATTGTTTTCAGTTAGTTATTCTAGGTCTTTAACATCTCCATATAAGTTTTAGAATCAGCTTATCAGTTTTTACGAAAATGCTTGGAATTTTGTTGGAATTCCATTGAATTTATAAATCAATTTGGGAAGATCTGACATCTTAGCAATAGTAAATCTATGGCATAAATCTCTATTTAGGTTGTTATAAATTTCTCTCAAAAATGTGTTTTGTTTTTTTTTTTTTGAGACAGAGTTTCGCTCTTGTTACCCAGGCTGGAGTGCAATGGCGCGATCTCGACTCACCGCAACCTCCGCCTCCTGGGTTCGGGCAATTCTCCTGCCTCAACCTCCTGAGTAGCTGGGATTACAGGCACGCGCCACCATGCCCAGCTAATGTTTTTTGTATTTTTAGTAGAGACGGGGTTTCACTATGTTGACCAGGATGGTCTCGATCTCTTGACCTCGTGATCCACCCACCTCAGCCTCCCAAAGTGCTGGGATTACAGGCTTGAGCCACCATGCCCGGCCTCAGCAATGTTTTGTGTCCAACTTTTATAGATACTTTGTGAAGTTTATCCCTAAGTATTTTGTGGCTTTTGATGCTATTATATATTATTGCATATTTTTGTTTTAGTTTTTAGTTGTTTGGTGCCAGTAAATGGAAATAGAATTTATTGTTGTATATTGACCTTATATCTGTGATAGCTTAACTTTCCTAATGTGTCTTTGTTGACCAGAACCTCCCATACTGTATTTTTTTTACGTACTGATACTCAGTTTCTCTAGCACCATTTATTAGAAACACTGGCCTTTCTCCCATTGAGTTACCTTGGTAGTTTGTTGAAAATCAGCTGAACATATTTATTCAGTTATCAGTTGAACTTCTCTCAAGTGGGGAGAGCCTCTTTCCGCCTCTGAAGGAAAGCCATGTCACCATTGAGTATGGTTTTAACCAGGGTTCTTGTAAACACCTTTTATCAGGTTGATGGACTTCCCTTTTTGCTGAGGGTTTTTATGATGAATGCGTATTGAATTAGATCATATGTTTTTTCCTGCACCTATTGTGATAAGTATGTGTTTTTTCTTTCTTATTTTGTTTATACAATGATTTACATGGATTACAATTTGAATGTCAAATCAGCCTTCCATTCTTGGGATAAACTACACTTGGTCATGCTATACTACCCTTTATTAAAATATTTTACTACATTCCATTTCCTATTATGTTATTAAGGATCTTTTTATTTGAATTCAATAGAGATAATGGTTTTTTGTTTTCTTGTAATATCCTTGTTTAGTTTTGATATCAGGGTAATGCTGACTTCAGAAAATGGTTGGAAAGTATTCCTTCCTCCTCTGTTTTCTAAAAATGTTTGTGTTGAATTAGCATTTCTTCTTCTTCTTCTTTTTTTTTTAAAAGACGGGGTTTCATCATGTTGGTCAGGCTGGTCTTGAACTCCCAACCTCAGGTGATCCGCCCGCCTTGGCCTCCAAAGTGCTTGGATTACAGGCGTGAGCCACCGTGCCCGGCCTGAATTTGCATTTCTTCTTAAATTTTGGTGGCATTCACCAGTGAAGCCTTTTGGGCCTGTAGCTTTCTTTGTGGTAAGACTTAATTATAAAATTTATTCAGTAGTCTAGATGTTGCTGTGAAGAAAAAAGAAAAAAAAATTATTCAGTAGGTGTAGGACTATTCTGATTTTCTTCTTCTCTTTGAATCGTTGTTTTGTTTTGTTTTGTTTTGTTTTGTTTTGTTTTGTTTTGTTTT
>NW_016107356.1:3959447-3979592 GCF_001604975.1 Cebus imitator
ATTACAGGCACGCACCACCATGCCCAGCTAATTTTTTGTATTTTTAGTAGAGACGGGGTTTCACCATGTTGACCAGGATGGTCTCGATCTCTTGACCTTGTGATCCACCCGCCTTGGCCTCCCAAAGTGCTGGGATTACAGGCGTGAGCCACTGCACCCGGCCGAATCTGTTTTGATTTTTTGTACCTGTCAATGAATTTGTTTATATCATCTAAATTATTAAATTTATTTGTATAACATTCTCTTATTCTGTGCAAGTCTGAGGTATCTGTAGAGATGCCCCTTCTTTCATTCCCGATATTGGTAATTTGTGCCATCTCACCCTGTCTCTGTGCTTCCTTCCTCCTCCTCTTCCTTCCTCCCCACAACCCCTTCTTCTCTCCTTTCTCCTATTGTCTCTCTCCTCCTTCTCCTCCTCGTCCTCCTTTTCTTGATCAATCTACCTGGAGTTTGTTGATTTTTAAAAAATAAGTTATTGGCTTTATTTTTTTTTTTAAATAAGCTCTTAGCTTTATTGATTTTTTTTCTGTGGTATGTCTGTTTTCTGTTTTATTTATTTATGTTCTTTTTCTCTTGTTTCTTCCATTTACTTATTTGGGGGTTAATTTTCTTTTCTCAAGCTTCCTAAGAAGGAAGTTTAGATAATTGGTTTTGGACCTTTCTTCATTTTTGATACCAACATTTTAAGCTTTACATTTCCTTCTAAATACTGACATTGCCATATCCCACCAATTTTTAATATGTTGCATTTTCATATTTATTCAATTCAAAATCTTTTAAAATTTTTCTTTGTAATTTCTTCTAATTCTTTCACGTTTATTGAGATTTATAGCTCAACATATGATCTGTCTTGGGGAATATTCTATGGGCACTTGAAAAAAATATGTACTCTGTTGTAATTAGGTAAAGTATCCCCCAAGTGTTAGATCAAGTTGATTCATGGTGGTCTTCAAGTCTCCTCTGTCTTGACTGATTTTGTGCCTACTTTTATTAGTTACTGAGAGTAGAACATTGAAATTCTGATCATTGTGGATTTGTCTATTTTCCTTTTATTTTTGTTCAGTTATTATTTCATGTACCTTAACGTCCTAAGAAAGTCCTTATAAAGTTGAAATTTGAGATTTGTAAAGTAAAAAGTACCAGAAGTTGATTACTGGAAATTGTTTTAACATATTACAAAATGCATGCACCTTTTTGAAGTATGTTTTTCTCCTCTCCCCTCCCCTGCTCTCCCCTCCCCTCCCATCCCCTCTCTTTCTTTCCTTCCCTCCCTCCCACTGTTGCCTAGGCTGGAGTGCAGTGGTACAATCTCAGCTCACTGCAACCTCCGCCTCCCAAGTTCAAGTTATTCTCCTGCCTCAGATGGGCTTTCACCATGTTGACCAGGCTGGTCTTGAACTCCTGACTTCATGTGATCTGCCCACCTCGGCCTAAGTATATTTTTCCATGTGTTAACTCTCTTTATGTGTCTTTTGTTAACACTTGAGGTAAAGTTTCATAAAATGCTTTCCTGGAAAATTTCCTGAAGGCCATGGTTTATCTAAGTATTATCACCTACCTAATACTGTACTATGTGACCAAATATAAGTTTTATTATTTAAGACTGATGCTTAGAATGTTTGCTTATTGATAACATAATAAAAATCAGGGTTTCCAAAAACATAGTGAAGTGAAAAATAAAACATTCTCTGAAGAAAGAAAGGTACGTAGTAGATAATGAGGGATTGGTTCCCTTTCTGTACAGGGATTAGCAGTTACTTGCTTTGGAAATAAGTCAGGTCTGATTTTGTGTATTCTGTTTTGTCACAATTTTTTTTTTTCTGGTATGGATTATTCATAGGAGAAGATGCTTCTAAATTCTTGGTATTGAGTTAACTCTTTCTACCATTTACATTACATGCATTACAGAGATTTATTCCTCATAAGCCAGTCTGTATCTAAAGGTGGTTATTCCAAAAGAGACTGGTTTTTAGCTTCTGATAAAAAATTTTAATTAAGGCATTTTTAGTTTTTCAAACAAAACGTCAATACATAGAGCTCATTTTTTATCAAGGTAAAAATAAAAGTCAGATATTCTTTATTATAGCTACCATTTTACTGAAATTACAGAAACTCTGCAGGATATTTTTGGCTGAATTTAAGCAAATACTGTGCTTGGCAAGTTAACCTCAAAAATTCCAAACAGCCTGTGCAGTGTGGCTTAACTTTTTTCTTGTGTCAGTTAAAAAGTAGTTGCTTCAAAACTTTTGTGTACCTGTTTAAAATTCCATCCAGTGTGGTGGAAAAATATATACAGCAGCTAAGATTCTAGTTGTTAAAAATCTTTTATTTCTTTCCAACTTCATGTATACGATAAACCTAAGTTCAGCCTTAGTAAGTATCAAAGTTCAGAATAGAGTAGTAGGATAGCTCCTATTTAAACGACTGAGTTCGTTTACTAACAGTAGGATCACTGCATTTGCGTTTGATCCCAGTGCTATTGGAAGCTCATTACTTGAATTTATCTATGTGGAGTAGTACCTACTGTACATTTTTTAAAGCTCATAAATATCTAGTAAGTCAACAAAAATATAAGAAATATCAGGGAAGCCATAACTATCTTAACTTTATTTTAGGGAAATGCATTTAGCAAACAATGTAGGAGCCATGCCTAACTAACGATTAAATGCAGGTTTACCATACGGGATTTGGGATGAGTCTTTGAGGACTGTGAAAACTGACTTGAGCTCTGCCTGGATCTTAATGTAGACATGGTAGCCTTCCCTGTCATTCATTACTGTTTTCCTCCTTCCCTCCCAGGAATCTCAGCAAATGCTTGGAAGACTTATTCCAGAAAAACAGATACTAAATGACCAATTAAAACAAGTTCAGCAGAACAGTTTGCACAGTAGGTGTTTTTTTTTAAAGCTGACTTTTTCTCCCCCCCCCCTTTTTTTTTTGAGACAAAGTCTCGCTCTGTCACCCAGGCTGGAGTGCAGTGGCATGACCTCTGCTCACTGTAACCTCTACCTCCTTGGTTCAAGATTCTCCTGCCTCAGCCTCAAAGTAACTGGGGCTACAGGTGTGTGCCACCACACTTAGTTAATTTTTATATTTTTAGTAGAGATAGAGTTTCACTATGTTGGCCAGGCTGGTCTCGAACTCCTGACCTCAGGTGATCTGCCCACTTCAGCCTCCCAAAGTGCTGGGATTATAGGTGTAGGCTACTGCGCCTAGCCTTTTTTTTTTTAAACAGCAAGAATTTCCTTAAGTGAAATGAGAACGTTAAAAAAAAATTTTCCTCACTGGAAATTAAAGTTTTCTTATCTTTGCAATGTTTTTATAAAATAGGAGATTCACTTGTTACACTTAAAAGAGCTTTAGAAGCAAAAGAAATAGCTCGGCAGCAGCTACGAGACCAACTGGATGAAGTGGAGAAAGAAACTAGATCAAAACTACAAGAGATTGATATTTTCAATAATCAGCTGAAGGTAACTATTCTGTGTGTACCTGCATGTATGTCCTACCCTTTAATTTTTTTTAACTGTCCAAATGACTAGCTGCTATTTAATTCCAGGCAGAAAAATTTATTATGCCATTATGAAAGCCTTCACATTTATATATGAACATTATACAATCTAAATTGCACTTTTCTCCTTGAAAATGTAAAAATGAATTTGGCATCTATAAATTAGGGCTGAGTGAGTGGCCCCAGCATGACATCTGTTTTAACCTGAATCATATTTTGACACATTTCCACTCTTTTGTCTGTTTATAATCACATCAAGTTGATTCCAAAAGCTTTGTCTTTCATATGTTCTTTGAATACTGCTAAAAGGAATTGTTTTCTTTTTTAAAACTAAGAATTTTTCTGCCACTTCTTATCTTCAAGATTGTGCTTAAATGTAGATCTTTATTTTGTTACCTCGCATTTTTAAATCTTACTGCTTTAGTGGAGTGATTGCTTTTGTCTCTGTGACAGAAGTGGTGTATGGTTTTGTCACATTTGCACAGTAAAATTGGGAAAATGCCAAAATTCTGAGGAAATGTAAAATGGTTAGATCATAGCCTCTTTCAGATTTGGCGTTTCTGATTTAACTTTACAACTGTATCATCTTAAGAATGTTAATTCTTATAATAAAATCAGAACACAAACAGTTCATTTCTTATAAACAATTATATGCTACTGTAGATGTATATAGATATTAGCATTTTTATTAATTATATTCTTATAAGAAATTGGATGTTACACTTTTTTCCTCCCCAAATATTTGTTTTCCTTTCCTAACTTAAAATTCTTTATACTTGACTCTGTCCAATTCAGCTTTTGGCAGTAGGAAGAAAACAGTAAAACTCCTGTTCTTTAATTCTAAAAACAAAATTAAAAATTAGAAAGCATATTTGAAACTTTTATAATAGTTGATCTTTGGATTGAGATTCTAGGCCAAATTGTCTAGGCATCTGAGTTTGAGGTATTTGTGCTGTTCTTTCAGAATATTAGGTAATGATCTTTTCTTAATTGTACAATTCCAAGAAATAGCTCTTAAGGGGAAATATTATTTGAGCCAGCTTAGTGTTTTTCTTCACTTCGCATTTATGCTTATACAGTGTGTGTATGTATGTACACTATATATGTTCTGTATTCATGCATAAATGATTATGTGGTATGTCAGTATTGGAAGTATAGCTGTAAGTTAACCCTTTCAAGAATAAGTACAATTAAAAAAAAACAAAGAATAAGTACAATTAAAATGCTCACATTAACTTTCATTGTCACTTGTCTCTTTTATAAGCAAAAAAAAAAAAAAAAATAGCACTGTTGTGTAGCCTACAGTGCTTTTTAATAGTCTCTTGGAATATAAACTGTTAAATATTAAGCTATCTCCTGAACCCAGGCAGTAGTCCAGATTTGTGCCTTCATGTTAAGATTCTTTTTTTAGAAATGTGACTCCCCAGAACAAGGTTCAGGTATTAGAAAATGATACTCTAGTGAGAGACTTTTGATAAATGTCTAGATCTGTAGATTAAATAATTTTGGTGATTGAATTGCTGTTGCCATTACTGAAGAAAACAGCCTTACTATGCGGCGAGTCACTCCTACTGTGTTTAATTGACTATATGGCTGCTTTCAGGGTCACAGAGTTTCTTAAATAAAGGCTAATTTTAGCCCACTTTTCCACTAGCCTTTTTCCACATATACTTATTTTTATAAATAATATTTCTTCCTGTTTTTTAATTTTGACTTTCTCTTATTAGCTTTAATTTAAATTAATATGAGTTTAAAAATCACAGGTCAGGCCAGGTGCAGTGGCACGTGCCTGTAGTCCGAGCACTTTGAAAGGCAGGTGGATCATTTGAACTCAGGAATTCGAGACCACCCTGGGCAAAATGGTGAAACCCTGTCTCTCCAAAAAAAAAAAAAGTTAGTTGGGTATGGTTGTGTATACCTGTAGTCCCAGAGACCTGGGAAGCTGAGGTAGGAGAATCACTTGAATCCAGGAGGTCAAGCCTGCAGTGAGCCATGATTGTGCCACTGCATTCCAGCCTGGGCAACAGAGTGGCACCCTGTCTCGAAAAAAAAAAATACACACACACACACACACACACACACAAATCACAGGCCAGTATAACTGTATTGCTTTGTTATTTAACATGCATTTGGAGGACTTAGTGAATATGTTGTGTTACGGTTGTTATTTCTACCATTCCTCTCAAACCTGGTAAAGCCAAAACAAACAGTTAAATCGGAGAATCAAAAGTCTTAGAATTTGATTGCAACAACTCAGAGGTGGATTTATCATTTAGTCACTTAATTGTCAGTTGCCCACTTTTCTTTGTTGTAGCCACACTGGAAAATGAAGTACTTTTTTTGACTTTAGAGCATGTGTCTATTAGCAACTGTGTTTTCTTGGATGAGGAGCTAGACCAGGAAGAGCCAGCCTCTTGATGCTTGGGATTTCAGTGCCCCTCTTGATCAGCAGTGCCTTTAGAGCATCAACAGTGATGATGCAAAAATTACTTCTACCTTCTGGGATATGTCATTTCACACAACTAACCTGATGGTGTGAATTTTCTGTATCCTAAACCTTCCTTTCCCTAAAGGAAGCCAGCTGGAGAGTACAGAAAAGAAATTAGGGCTTCATGTTCTTTTGTATTTCATGCTCATGTACGCTGTTCACCTGGAAGAAGGAAATGAAATTCCCTCATTATAGATTAGTACAGTAACACTGTAGGAAGCACCTTATAGAGTACAGAATTTTTAAATTAGTTGATCAGGATACTAAATATCTGGCTCCACAAATGAGGATAACATTTAGCAAAAACCGATTCTCATTATTTTGGGTAAATTGCAAAAAGTCACCCACTTACTTTGATGCACTCTCAGAGTCATGGCCAGTTTCTTAAGTATAAAGGTAATACAGGGAATAATCATACCCTGATTCAACCGAGGTTCTGAGTTATAATACAGTGAGTAGGAAGTATAAGAAGCGTATTTAGTGGAAAAACTAAATACGATTATGCTTTCCTTTTCTTTTAACAATCTGATTTAGTTCTTTCTTCCAGAATGTCTTGCTCAGATTAGTTTGTCTTTTGTGGGTTTCTCCCTGTTTCTTCAGTTCAGGAAGAATTAAATTCCTTCCTTCCCTATCCAAAATCTGATAAGCAAGGATAGAAATTCTCAAGGCAAAGAGGGAAAAGTTAATGGTAGTCAGGTTAACAGGTATTTGTTTCATGTAGGAAGCAACTTATTGAAAGCATAAAGCATGCTTAATAATTGTGGTTTTCTGTTAAATGGCTCCACATTCAAAGCCAAGGACCTTTAAGTTTCTACCTAATCCATGGAAGTTGAAGGCTCATTTTTGTTTTCAAAAAGATTGTTTTTCCATGCATTTCCATGCATTTTAATAGATATTTACCTTGTAGGTGTCACATTTATATATTCCAAAAAAGATCTTAAGATATAAATATCTTTCTATTTACCACCCCAAACCAATAATTACTTGAGAAAGGAAACAGGAATCTTATGATAGCACCCTGAGATGCTGAAGCTCTTGTGCTACCAATTCCCCAATTGGCAGCCTTTGTACTTAGGCTGCCCTTGATATGCATGATAAATTTTAGGGTTTTGATGATCAAATGAAATACTTAACCAGTGAATTAACCAGGAATAATTAATTTTATTAGTGATTATTGCTAGCATGAATTAGTATGTCTTAAAATATTTTTAATTCAGTGGATAAAATTTATTTACCATAGATTTCTCCTTTTAAAATGTGTTCTATATATAACAAATATCTTATTAAGAAATAAGCAGTCTTCTCAAATCCATGTTCTAGAAACAACAATTTATTGTCTATGACTTTTTCTTTTAATTCAGTTTACAGATAAAACTCCCAACTTTTTTGGAGACTCTATGTACCAAAAGGCTAGCTGTTTTTCTTACACACAGTGCTTACCTATAGGTATAAAATTATGATTCAAACAAGTGTCAAATAACATTACTGCCAGGACTTTTTGGACAGTAGCACCTGATTTTACCTTGACTTTAGCAATGTCAGTAGTTACTGTAGCAGTTTTCCTTGGCACTGATGGCCTAATGTTTTGTATTTTAATGTCTTAGCTCTAACATGAAGCAGCAGTACAGAGTACAGCTTGTAGTTTTCTAGGCTCCTTTAAGAGGTCAAATAAAGAGAATCCAACACCCAGTGGGGCTAGATTTTCTGTTTTATGTTGAAAAGTTGAGTACTTGTTGGTTCCTGTCTAGTCAGTGTGTGCTGGACAAGTGCTAATGTGAATGGCTGTTTACATTTGAGCATTTCTTTCTTCCAGTCAGTGGCAATGGAGGAGGCAGTGTTGCAGTGCCTGGCAGTTCTCCTGGGCTGCGTCATCCACTTAGACTTCTTTCTAAAGGTCTCTATGCCCTACTCAGGCAATGCACATCTTTCTCAGACTAAGAATGATGAACCATCTCCAGCTCTGTGCTTCAGTTTCCCCTGCGCAGATGAGTGTTCAGTGTCTTAAGATAGCATTTACCATGAAGTACTAAGCCTTCTTTGTAAATGTTAATGATTAGTTATTATTAATCATAGAGTATGATTGATTCTTTCCTATTGACAAGTTGTGTGTGTGTATGGTGGTGTAAACTGAATTACAAGCTGGATGAGGTACTGTATACTGTAGTCTTGTCTTTTTAACAAGCATTTAAGATCATTGAATTTGCCCCTTATCTGCAAATGTGGAAGTGCTCACTTATTTTTTGGGTCATGTGCATATTTCCATCATGGGGGACATACTGTGGTCAGTATACTATTCCAAATGTGTATAACACTTTATATCTTACAAAATTTGAGTATTTAGGACTAATTTACAAGTAAGATTTATATTCCTTAGTATACTTGGGAAATTCAGGCTTCTTAAATTAGACACAAGGGGCTTTTAGAAATATAAATTCTCCCCATAATGCTACCTGTTCTAAAAATTGCTCCTAAGAACTGAATTGATGTTGAAATGAGAAGGCCAGTTGTAGTAAATGAAGTTGTTTGCTTAACTAAAGCCTTTATACTCTTGGTTTCAGACACTTGCTTTCATGGGAGGCTCATTCATTATGAAGGCAGTGAAAGGCAAAATGTTTAGCAACCAGGGGAAAAAAGAAAAGAGCTGGAGAAAGAACTGCAGAACAGAGTAAGAAGTCAGTAAAAATAATGCTTGTGAAGGGAAACAATGAGGGAAAGAGAAACACTTAGAAAGAGGAGGCACAGAGACAGCAGGATAAATCAGTATGGATTCAGATAGCAATGTTACTTTCTCATAATTGATAGAATAATGTTTGCTTCTTTCATTTTGTTCAAGCTAAAATTTTATTTTTACCTGTATGATTCTTTGGAAAAGACTTCTTCTGTCTAGAAGTAATAAAATCCTCTAACTCTCATTCTTTCAGATTCTGTGCCATACCAGTAGGCTGCTTGATTGAGTTTTTTAGTTACAGTGTTGGGCTTTCTTCTTTTTGAAGTTGTAAAAATTTAATAAAAGGTGATTTGAGAAAGGGTTAAGAAGAACCCTTTCTTTTGAAAAAATGCTTCTCTCAATGGAATGTTGCTTGTGACTAAAGCAGACACTTTGAGGGAAATTGAGATTTTCAGGACAAACTGTAATCAGTTTTCTCTTTCTGTTAATACTTCCCAAGGGTACTTCCCAGAGCCTCATGGCAGAGGTTGTCTCATTACCTATTCCTGTTTCAGAGAGGATAGGAGCTTCTAGCTCTTCTCCCGACCCCCTTCCACACACACATCCTGCTCCAATATCCCTTGGCACTTGTGATACGTTCACTACCATTTTGTGCCATGGGAAATAAGCTTATTATCAAATTTAAATATTTGAACATGTTTTCAAGCATTAGTATACCCCATTTCAGAATTCAAATAACTAATCAGGCGAGGCACTGTGGCTCATGCCTATAATCCCAGTAATTTGGGAATCCAAGGTGGGTGGATCACTTGAGGTCAGGAGTTTGAGACCACCTGGCCAACATGGCAAAACCCCATCTCTACTAAAAATGCAAAAATTAGCTGGGTGTGGTGGTATATGCCTGTAATCCCAGCTACTCAGGAGGCTGAGGCAGGAGAATCACTTGAACCTGGGAGGCAGAGATTGCAGTGAGCCAAGATCACTCCCCTGCACTCTAGCCTGGGCAACAGAGTGAGCTGCCATCTCAAAAAAATAAATAAATAGGCCGGGCGCGGTGGCTCAAGCCTGTAATCCCAGCACTTTGGGAGGCCGAGGCGGGTGGATCACGAGGCCAAGAGATCGAGACCATCCTGGTCAATATGGTGAAACCCCGTCTCTACTAAAAATACAAAAAATTAGCTGGGCATGGTGGTGCGTGCCTGTAATCCCAGCTACTCAGGAGGCTGAGGCAGGAGAATTGCCTGAACCCAGGAGGCGGAGGTTGCGGTGAGCCGAGATCGCGCCATTGCACTCCAGCCTGGGTAACATGAGTGAAACTCCGTCTCAAAAAAAAATAAATAAATAAATAAATAAATAACCAATCAGTATATCTCTTTCTGTATAGTCCTCTCACTTTTAGTACATCAAGAATTAATAAACATAGCCTGGTACAATGGCATGTACCTCAGGAGGCCAAGGTGGGAGGATCTCTTGAAGCCAGAAGTTTGAGGCTATGATTTTGTCTGTGAATATCCACTGTACTCCTGCCTGGGCAACACAGTGAGATCTTGTCTGTAAATAAATAAAATTTTTATTTTTAATTTATTTTATTTTATTTTTTTTTTGAGATGGAGTTTCGCTCTTGTTACCCAGGCTGGAGTGCAATGGCGCGATCTCGGCTCACTGCAACCTCCGCCTCCTGGGTTCAAGCAATTCTCCGGCCTCAGCCTCCCGAGTAGCTGGGACTACAGGCATGCACCATCATGCCCAGCTAATTTTTGTATTTTTAGTAGAGATGGGGTTTCACCTTGTTGACCAGGATGGTCTTGATCTCTTGACCTCGTGATCCACCCGCCTCGGCCTCCCAAAGTGCTGGGATTACAGGCGTGAGCCACCGCGCCCGGCCAATAAATAAAATTTTTTTTTTTTTTGGGACGGAGTTTCGCTCTTGTTACCCAGGCTGGAGTGCAATGGCGCGATCTCGGCTCACCGCAACCTCCGCCTCCTGGGTTCAGGCAATTCTCCTGCCTCAGCCTCCTGAGTAGCTGGGATTACAGGCACACGCCACCATGCCCAGCTAATTTTTTGTATTTTTAGTAGAGATGGGGTTTCACCGTGTTGACCAGGATGGTCTCGATCTTTTGACCTCGTGATCCACCCGCCTCCGCCTCCCAAAGTGCTGGGATTACAGGCTGGAGCCACCGCGCCCGGCAATAAATAAAATTTTTAAATGAATGAATATATAACTGTGATAAATGGACTATCAGTTTACCTTGATTTGAGTATAGTTTCTGTGTTCTGAAATTGTTATTTTTCAAAATTTTCCATACAGACACAGTTCTCACCTCGTGGGGTTTGTTAACTGCCTTTCTTTAATAGCTCTTGATTTGTTTCAAAACCACTTAATTTGGAAACGTTATTGTATTTTAAAACTCCAAAGACCTTTTATAAATTTTGATATTGTATACTACACATTATCCCTAGGTGTGAAATAATGTTTATTTACAGAAAAGCACTTCTACTTCAGACTTTTTATGGATATATTATAGATAAACACCTGAAATTTCTGATGCTGGTAGTTACATCAGTTTTTTTATAAGGTCAACTTAATATTAACAGTATGAAGATTATTATAAATATCCTACGTGAACTAAACAATTCTATCTTGATTTATGGTGTTGAGTTCATGAATTTTAAGTAATTAAGGTATGCTTGTTTTTGTCTCTCATTTGCAAGAGACAGCCTGAGGTGAACCAAAAGCAAAATAATCCTTCAAAAAAGTTAAATATCTAAATCAGCAAATAAACTTCCATTAACTGCTAGTCTCCTTTCATAGGCCTATGTTGCTAGTTAATTGTTTTTCTCTTCATAAACATTTATGCAAAGTAATGTTTGTGAAAAGGAACGCTATACAAAATGTTCAGGTGCATGCTACTTTATATTTCAAGTAATATTGTTTGACATAATACACCTATTTTTAAGTGTCTCTAAGACCAGATGAAGGAGAAACAGTCAGTTATTAAACCAAGTGATTCTGTGCCTTTTAACATAGCAGTAGAACAGCCATCTTCAGTAAACTTGAGCCACATTTCTCAGGGGAAAAATAGTTGGAACTTCTTCGGTATTCAATTTGTCAGACATACTGCTTTTGAAATACTTTGGCTCTGTGCCTAGCATGTCCAAAGATATTTTATGGTTCAAATATCTTAGCTCTTTAGGGGAAGTAAGTGACTTTTCCCTCTTTGGTCTAGGGAAGAAAATTAAAAGCAAGTTGATTTTCATTTATCTTAACTAACACAAAACAGAATCTTGATATGCTAATAATTTTTTATTGTGGTTCATAAGCTGGGTTTGATCAAAGACCCCTTGAGACTAATAAAAGCTGTGAGATTTCTCTACCAGAAAAAATGTCCATATACCCCAAGTCTGCATGCTACATAGCATCCACAGGGCTGAAGCTTATTCACAGAACCTGGTTAAGCAACTCTGCTCTGTATCATCATAATTCTGCATATTTTGTTTTTTACTTCAAAAAGAAACCTTATTATTTTAATATATATATGTGTAGTAATATACTACACATTTTATAGTTTTAATTTTTTCCCACATAAGTATTTATTTGTTACACGCAGCTAAAACTTCTTGACTACTGAATTTCTTATTTATTAAGAAAGTACTGTAACTGTGTTTTATTAGAAGATATCAAATTACATACTGTGCCTAGTGTAAAACATATCATACATTTGAATAGAATTTATAGAAGAAAAATCAACAAAGTTGGACACTCCATACTATATTGCTAGATTAATATCCAGACAAGAAACATGTTTTTGTAGAGTTGTTCATTTTAGAAAAAAATCAATTAATTTTAGGAAGAACCAAGTGAGATACTGACTTTTGATTCATGGTAATTTCTTATTTGTTTCTTTATGCTGTAATTGTGAAATAACTGTGACAAATTCCACGTGGATTTAATAGAATTTGAGGGTCATTTTAATCAAGTTGCCTACCAGGAAAAGTTGATACTTTCAATGTGGTGAAATTTTCCTTAGCCATTTCCCTGAATAGTTTGCTCATTTCCTAAAGAATTTAGTGACACCATATTTGTGTGTCACTTTGAAATTTTTTTTTTCTGGAAGGATTAAAAGGATACTTCTTAATAACTGTAATTGTACTTGAGTCTCTTTAGTAGTGTTGAAAGAATGAGAGAATAGTATAGCCATCTACTCCCCTATGTGAAAAGATTGGGTGTTCTCTAAGGACTTGGTTGTGGCAAAGGAAGAAGAGTCATTCACTCATTTTTTAGAGTATTATTCCGTCATTCTGTAGATTACCTTCTTGGAAGTTCAACTTTTTCAAAAGCTTATCAACTTAGAAATCATCCATGTTCTGCTTATTTTGGTTCGTGCCACAGTAAACTCTTAAGTCCAAGAAAAGAGAAGACCCAGAATGCCTGCCAATGGGCAAGCACATTAATTTCCTTACAACTGTGTATCTCAGCAGTGTTCGACTTGGGTGAAGAAATGATAGAAAAACTTTGCCATCTTGAAATCTGGATCATAAGGTGCCAGAGCCTTCTGTTAGCTTATATTATGGTTCCTGCAAGCTCCACTTCTTGGAGGTACTGCAAGCTGTAACTTACATAATCAGTTCCAAAGATTGGTTCAACCCATCCCGTAATGCAGCTATACTGGAAAACAAGTGTGTTTAAAAATTTTTAAATATCTTTTTTCATGTATTTGATACATTGAAAAATTATTTTTGAAGCTGTGTCATAGGTAGGATTTTTTTTCTGTAGATTCTTCAAAATCACTTTTTCTCATAAGCTTTTCAATTTTATAGTGCCTCCTAAGGTATTGCTAGCTTTACTTCCATCTGGTAATCAATGATCTGCAAATCCATATTTAGTTATAAGAGCCTAGTATAGAAAGGAACTGTGCAGTATAATTCTTGGGGAAAAATGAAAAATCTTCATTCGTACCTACAGGCTATCTATTATAGTATGTTGATACCTCATGGCCAGTGTCCATTCTGGTTGTTCAGTACCTGTTGTTGAATATTTTGAATATCACTCTACTTATAAATACATTTTTCCTGCATGAAGTAAGGACTTTTTAAAATATATAATCAGATCTCTGAACATCAAACTAAAATGTTATTTCTCTTCCATCATTTCTTACTCTTTTGTATTTAATTTCAGCTCAAGGTTATTTTGCTTATGCTTTTTTCACTTATTCTTGCAGTTAAGAATCAAATTCTAAATAAAACAGACACTGAAATAAATACTTATGTGATGAACAACATCTAAGATCTAACAGATCCCAAAACTAGAGCACCTAAAGGTCATTAATTCTGATTCATCTGCCAGCTCATGTCAGGGACCTGAGAATAGAATCCTGGTTTCTTGATTCCTAGTTCTGTACCTTTTAAGTGTAGTCTTTTGCTGTAAACTATTTTTTCTGAACCTATTTAAGAATGTGATAGTATTGAAAATGAAATTTTCATTTATGTTATTACTGATTACTATTTGTTCTTGATTCCAGGTTACTATGAACACCAATACTGCTGATTTTTTTAGCACATTTAAATTAAGTTTTAAATCCCTTGATATGGCAGTATAAAAGATGATGAAAAATGGACTTCTTTCTCCATAGGGTTGATTTTCTGATCTCAGTTAGCACTTAACAGTCAATGTGAAGCTTCATCATTGCTTTCCAGTCTTAGCCTCAGCCTCCCAAGTAGCTGAAATTACAGGCATGTGCCACCACGCCTGGCTAATTTTGTATTTTTAGTAGAGACAGGGTTTCATCATGTTGGTCAGGCTGGTCTCAAACTCCTGACCTCAGATGATCCACCTGCCTCAGCCTCCCAGAGTGCTGGGATTACAGGCATGAGCCACTGCGCCCAGCCTGTATATGCATTTTAACTTCAACCTTAGCAAAATTAGTGAGAAAGAGTAGCCTAATCCTTAGGATTATTTTCCAATAACAAGTGCATTTTAACACTGACCTTCTACAGATAAATGCTCTATCTTTGTTATTCAATCCTGAATTAATCTAAAGGTAGGAGTTTTAGGGCCTGGAAGAACGCTGCCCGTCTAGTATTGCCAGTGAGAAAGGTGATAGAAGACAGGGCAAATCTTAGTCCTTAAATCTCCCTATAGAGATCCCTGGGCCAACTACTGGGAGGACCAGCCCTAGTTAGACTGAGAAATCAACTGGAAAGATACCGTGGCTCTACTGGGCATTTTGACTCATCTGATTTATTGTTGGCCCAAGTAAGATTTTAAAAGGGAAAAATGAGATAAAAGAAAAAGTTGAACTGGAGATTAGGGGGTCGGGGGAGTACTTAGGAAGAGGGAGGCACTGTAGGAAAAGGGGAAGGGGAAAAGGCAGAAGAAGGGAAGAAAGAAGGAAAGGAAGGGACTTGGGAGGAGGGAAAAGAAGGGAGGAAGGGGTTTCAGTGGGGAACCTAGCAGATGACACTGGGAACATCCAGGCAGGACACAGCAGGAAAAGGTACCTTTGTAAAGCACAAATTGGACTGTTCCCTATGGCAGCAGACCTGGCATGTGGAACAGGAACTTAGGGAAAGGGAAAAGAAGTAAGATGAGTTTCAGTGACTCAATCTATTGGTGACCATTTGACTCCTATGGAATCAGAGAGTTTCTTCCTCGGCAGACGTTTCCTTGTTCTTCATATTTTCAGGTGTTTAAACTTCTGACTCGAGTACTTTAAATATAGAATGCATTTTATTTTCAGTAGCCTGCTAAGGAAATTACTGCTATTCCTGCAGCTAGTTTCAAGTGAGGAAATTGGATCCAAGGTAGTCATCATCAAATTATAGCTTTTTACTTTCAGCCTGATTGCTGGTTTAGTTTGGGGCAGTTAGCAACTTGAAGGATAGATAGGATAGTTGGAAAAGAGGCTCTGGAAGAGGTGTAATTTGAAGAAAAATGACCCTGGGGGGGAGAATTGAAGTCAGGGAGCAAAGAGATGTTTGTTTGTTCTAAGGCAGCTTAGTGAATGGAGGAGGTGAGGTTTGAATGGAGAGTAGTGAATGAAGAGGTATGTGTATTTTCAAAGCCAGTAGAGGCTGGTGTTGACTGATAATCAACATTATCATGATCATTGCCATGTCTTGGAACTGGTTATATTCCATTATGATTGCTGAACCTTTAGCAGTATAGCTCCTCTCCTGCCCTTTTCTAGCAGGTTGCTTCTAGAGCAGATCATGGAAAATGTAACAATGTGTATGGCTTACTAGAATGTAATCTTAAGTGGCCTTTGGAAATCAGTCATGTCAAAATGTGGTGTGATTTTAGCTTTCCAAGTTGACTTTTTCCAACTCTTAAACGTTACCTCCTAAGTGTCCTAGGCTTCCCACTATGAAATGTTGCATGCTGATAAATAGTTGATGTACCTGTCATTCGTGTTGCTGCATGAAATGTTTCTCGATTATTTATAGGAACTAAGAGAAATACATAGTAAGCAGCAACTCCAGAAGCAAAAGTCCCTGGAGGTAGAACGACTGAAACAGAAAGAACAAGAGCGAAAGATCATAGAATTAGAAAAACAAAAAGAAGAAGCCCAAAGGTGAGTCTTCTGCGGATTATGCACTCATCTGGAAGGAACTTTGAGGATTTACTATTCTTTGCCTGGCTTTTCCAAGAAGTTACTGCACCAGAAAGAACCTTCAGTCTTTCATGTGCATGTGAAGTGTGAGTGCAAACACAAACACGTGTATATCTAAATCTTTGCATATATCAGTACCCCCTGAAGTTTCTGGTTAGTTCTCAGAACTCTCTCAAGCTACTACTATGTGGATAAATGGAATTATACAAGGAAATTGGGACACTTGATGTGCTCATTTGCATGCTAATGGCCAAAATAACGTTTCCAGTTCACAGCCTTTTAGTAACAGGGGTGGGAATGCCTGGTTTGAAATCCAAGTCACTGAGCTAGCGCCACACACAGGGCTTCTCCGGCAGGGTCAGCTTGGGTCCCTCTCTTTCCCTTCTTCTGTTTTTCAACTGCAAATTAAACTTTAGTACAAAAGGGGAAATTTTGCCACTGCTGCTTAGTGCATAGGATACAGACCTGTTTTTGTTTGAAGATTCGTGTTTGTGATATTTTTATTTTTACTTGTAACTTTCTGTAGTAAATTGTAGAAATTTGTGTCTGATTTTGTTACTGGGTATTTGCCTTTTAAATGTCAGTTAATTTTAGACTGCACAAAACAAAAATGACCAAATGTCCCAATGACAGGCTATAGATTATAAAAGTTGGTAATTAAAATTAGATTAAAAAGATGAAGAAACAGATACTTGAGGCAAGTCATTGACTGTAGTGGGCTGAGTTCTGTTAACCTGCCCAGAGCTGTGAATACTTTCTTATGGGTATACAGAGTCTTCTGTTTGTTTGGTTTGTATTTTTGTTTTTCAGTGCCAATGTGGAGGTATCTGGGCTCTCAGACCAATTTACAGGATAGTTTTATGGTTTTGTTGGGGGTCAGACTAAGGATCTCCTCCTTGGATATATTGATTAACTCCATCCTTTTCTTACCTCCACAGTTTGTAAAATGTTTTTATTATTCACACTATACTGTACTGAACTGCTATGTTCCCACAGAGTAGAAATAAACATAAAATATAGAAAAATACATAAAAATCACATAATACAGAGAGTAGCATAATAAAAATATAATATGTAATATATTCCAATTATATAGATAAAAAGTACTCCAAATTAACTTCAGAAATTCAATGGTTATACACTGGATGGTGACCTTTATTGATACAAAATATAATTTTATTATGGTTTTTGTCATGAATAACAACAACCTACCCCTCCAAAAAATGTTTTTATGCTTTCTTAAAAGACATTTTACAAGTTGTAAATAAAATGTTTAAGATTTAAGCTTAAAAGACTTCTGCATTAAAATTTCACATTTATACAGAGTAGAAATAAATGTAATTTTTTGACAATGGAGAATAAAAGTAGTTTGTTTAAATTATGTTCCCATGGCAGATTCCTAATTCCAGCCAATGACCTGTGTGCATTAGTCTTGTCACAGGATGGCAGTTCAGGGTGGAGACTCTGGGGCCAGGCACATATGGCTGTGTGACATGGACAAGTCATGTAATATCTCTGCCCCAGCTTCCTCATTTGTAAATGGGAGTAATACTAGGACCTACCTACCTGATTGGCAGGTTAAAGGAGTTAATATATGAAGAGCTAGTTATATCATTTGGTATTACATATTAGTTTCATTTAAATATTTTCTGACTTTATATAAAGTATTAAAGAATGAGAAAAATCATTCTCGGTCTTTTACTGTGGGTTTCAGGTTGAGGCCATCAAAAATCTCAAGGCCTAGGTTTAATTCCAATTATATATTTTGTGGTAGCTACTTTGAAAAACACAATCAAAGTAGTTGAAATCAATAAAACAATTTCTTGCTTTCAGCTTCAGGTTTTGGGAGCAACGTGTGTGCATATAAATGTGTTGTGCCCTTTGCTGGGGGGAAATTTTAGTGACCTGATTGATCATGGACTTATTTTAAGTGATATTTCATTTACAGTGTTGGGTGTACTTTATTTTTATAGAAGTTATGTTCTCTCTGTTTTATGGCTTTGTTTGTTTGTTTTGGCAGTTTAATACCAGCTTTATTATTAAGAAGTATTTTTCTTATTCTTGCAACCACTTGGTAAAATACATCAGAAATTTTCTCTGTGTTTTCCTAAATCATGTGATTTCTTCTCACTCAGAATTGGAGCCCTGATTCAGTTGCCCCATCTGAAGAACAAGTTCCGTTGATGTTTACCATCCCATTTATTGGATGGAGCTTTTTTTGTGAAAAGAGGCAACAGTAGTGTTAACTTAGGGTTGCTTCCTTGCTGTAATTAAGCATGTTTGTTGGCAGACGAGCTCAGGAAAGGGACAAGCAGTGGCTGGAGCATGTGCAGCAGGAGGACGAGCATCAGCGACCAAGAAAACTCCATGAGGAAGAAAAACTGAAAAGGGAAGAGAGTGTCAAAAAGAAGGATGGCGAGGACAAATGCAAACAGGAAGCACAAGACAAGCTGGGTCGGCTTTTCCATCAGCATCAAGAACCAGCTAAGCCAGCTGTCCAGGCATCCTGGTCTACTGCAGGTATTAGAAGCCAAAAATAATTCTAGAAAATAAGTCGTCTTCTCTCCCAGATCTTCCTGAGAAATGCCCATATCTTATCAGAACCTGTCTTGGCTACATTAACAGATGAGAACGTCAGTCTCTTATTTTGAGCATGGCAGCTCTTCTTTCCCGGGGGTCATTTGAGATCTTGTAATTCTCCCACCACTGTGCAGCCTCTGGCCCACAATACGCTGACATCCATGAATCCTCTACGGAGTTAACAAAAGTGGCATGAAGTTCCACTGGTCTTAACCTATGCTGCAAAAAGAACCTGCTGTTTCTCTGGTTTGTTATTTCCCTCCCTGGAATTTCTGAGCTGTTTCTGCAACAGAAAGTGGCACCTTTCACCCTTGCCTCCACTGATGTGGGATTCACTATCTTTGGTCTGCATTGCATAAAAGTGCTTTTACTTTTTGAAAAGTGTCAACGTTTTGCCCTTTGAATATAATTTGCCTCTCTCTTTTTTTTTTAATTTTCTTTTTTCTTTGAGATAGGGTCTCACTCTGTCACTGAGGCTAGAGTGCAGTGGCACAGTCATAGTTCACTGCAGCCTCAAACTCTTGGGTTCAAACAATCCTCCTGCCTTAGCCTCCCAAGTAGTTGGGACTATAGGCATGCACCACCATGCCCAGCTATTTTTTTTTTTTTTTAAGAGATGGGGTCTCTTATGTGGTATATTCTCCAGAAGAAAATTAAAAAAAAGAGATGTGGTCTCACTTTGTTGCCCAAGTTGGTCTTGAACTCCTGTCCTCAGGCAATCTTACCACCTTGGTCTTCCAGAGTACTGAAATTACAAGCCTGAGCCGCCACACCTGGCCTAATTTGCCTTAAAAAAATAAATAAATAAATGGAAGACCAAGAAAAGAGATAAATGAAAGACCGATCTAATTGGAATAGCTAGCAAAAGCTATCCTTTATAATATCAGATGTAAGCTAGAATGTATTTAAGATTCTTGTGTGGTTGTGTGATTGTACAGTTTTGCAAATAATACTCAGCGGAAGCAAGTCATTGCTTTTTCTTTGTGTGATAAATTATACCAATTTTGCTTGGTCATCGGTGTGCTTTTTTAGTGCTTCAGTATATACAACGAAAAGAAAGGAAAAACACTCAGGCTATTCTATAAAGGTTTACTGGTTCCCAGCTGCATAGTGGGCAGAGATGGGCGTGAAGTATGGAGTTGCATTAGGCACCTTACTGCCTTCAGATGCACGTAGTCCAGGGGAAAGACTGGCAGGTCATCAGACCTACACAGTAGCAGCCATGTCATAGGAGGAGCAAATTTATTTTTCGATAGTTTTTTTTTTTTTTTTTTTTTTTTTTTTTTTT
>NW_016107356.1:3979643-3987598 GCF_001604975.1 Cebus imitator
CCTGGGTTCAGGCAATTCTCCTGCCTCAACCTCCTGAGTAGCTGGGATTACAGGCACGCGCCACCATGCCCAGCTAATTTTTTGTATTTTTAGTAGAGACGGGGTTGATAGGTTTTTTTATCTGAAAATAATTTCACCATTGATCTAGGCAATTAGTTTAAGTTCTTTATGCGTCCTCCTAGTATAAAACGAGGATTTATTTTTCCCTTTCAGTTAGTAGGAAATCTTGCATGTCATACAGTTCAAAATCATATGGAGATAATACTTTCTCCTCATTGCTTTTCAGATAAGATAGGTATATGTCAACATACTTATAGCTCTTGAGTAAAAGTGCTCAGAGGTCTGTTATTAGTTGTTGCTAACCAGAATCCGAAATAGCCTCTGCTCATGTGCATTTTTAAAAATTTTATTTTATTTAAAATCTAAATTATTTTCATCTAGAGTTTATCGTTAGACTCATTATTTCCCCAGGAAATGTGGAGAAGACTCTCTTCATCGGGGATTATCAGTATAACTGAAATCAGCACTTAGGTTTTATATGACCATGTTAAGAGCCTAAAACATCTGCATTTTCATGTTTCAGTATGGAAACTGGTGCCTCTGTTCCCTCCCAAACAAGTTTGCTTCTTGGCTGATTCAGACTTTGGGTTATATCCTAACTGCTGCATTGTACTCAACACGCTGGGTAGGGAGGAGGAGGGTATTGATGCTTTACAGAGCTGCACTGCTAGAGCCCAAGCCAAGAGGCAGAGACAAGGAACCTTTAGGCAGCCTCGCTGCACTCAGCCTTGGAATGACCTCTGTTTAGAGAGAGTCACTAATGAACTCTCTGGCTTTGAGTTGCTGATGTCAGATTTGGCTTCCCTTTGGCATTCAGTATGTATTTCATAAATTCCTTGAATGAAGGGAAACAGTTCAGAGGTTGAGATAGGCAATACAGGAGATGTTAGTTGTTTGGCTTATTGTCATACATTTGTGTTCTCTGTAATTATTTATTTTTGTCCCCCCCACCTTTTTTTGAACAGAAAAAGGTCCACTTACCATTTCTGCACAGGAAAATGTAAAAGTGGTATATTATCGAGCACTATACCCCTTTGAATCCAGAAGCCATGATGAAATCACTATCCAGCCAGGAGACATAGTCATGGTAAGAAAGACTCCACTGAGAGGGTCGTTTCTGTTGAAGATTAGCCTCTGTCCTCTTTTTGCACTTTATTAGACAACTGTGAGATTGTCAGTGAGCATGAAACCCAATAATCCAGCATCTAGATTTTTAAAGTATAATAGAAGCTCAATCTTCTTTCTTTTCTATTAAAATCAAAGGTGGTATTTAAAAAAACGTATCCTAACATCACTTTAAAATTGAGTTGGTAAAGACAATGTATTCTTATTTTAAAATCTATAAATGATAATTTCAGTTTAGATTACTACTTATATACTATGATTATAAATATATTATATATACTATATAATTATATGTGTATACACACACACACACACACACACACACATACACACATGGATCCTCCAAGGTGGGAGGAGGCCAGGAGTCTTTAAGAAATAGTTATAAATGCAAAACACTCTATCATCATTCTCATAATTGCAATGATAACTTTTGTATCTTTCATCAAATCATCTTTTTCCCTTTAATTATGCGAACTTTGAATTATGTAAAAAGAGTAATGAATTATACAGTTAATCTGCTTTCCTACTCTGTAACAGAAGATAGTTAGAATTTTGCTGTTATTGTTTCTTTCCTTTAACTGTAATAATAATCTTATGATGTGACTAAAACTATAGGAACCAGTTTAAGAAAGAAAATCAGACAACATGGTTGATCTAAATTATTTTCTAAAAGAAAATAGTTCCTTGTTCTAGTTACTCACTTTAGAGTCTTAGAAATAGTCAGCTTTGCATTACTCTTAGCATTACTTTATAATTTAGATTTTGTTGTTGTTGACACAAGTTCTCGCTCTGACCCCCAGCCTGGAGTGCGGTAGTGTGTTAGTAGCTCACTGCAACCTCTGCCTCCTGGGCTCAAGCAAAGCGATCCTCTCACCTCATCCTCCCAAGTAGCTGGAACCACAGGCATGCACCACCATGCCCAGCTAATTTTTGTGTTTTTTGTAGAGTCAGGGTTTCTCTGTGTTGCCCAGGCTGGTTTTGAATTCCTGGGCTCAAAGGATCCTCCTACCTCAGCCTCCCAAAGTGCTGAAGTTACAGGCATGAGCCACGAAGCCTGACCTAGAATTTTTAAAGAACTATGAAAGTTAGCAATTGAGACAAACATATTTCTTGCCCAAGGACTGTATGTCTTTGAAGTATAAAGGGTGTTATACAGGTCATTATAATATTACTCACGCATTCATCTTGCCGTGTACACTTCATGTCTCTGTGTATAGGACAGATCTTCAATAGGCTAAAATACATAGAAAGAACAATATGTTTGGTACCTAGATAAATCAATTCCTCTGTCCCCTTTTTTTTCTTTCTCTAATAGCTGCTTTCTCTGTAATTACCATGGGCTAGAGGAAGCAAGGCCAAAGGTCCCAAATTATTTTTTCTTTAATTGGTTGTTTTTTGTTTTTTTTTTTTCTTTTTGACACAGGGTCTCACTCTGTCACCTAGGGTGGAGTGCAGTGGTATGATCGTGGCTCACTGCAATCTCCACCTCCCAGGCTCAAGTGATCCTCCTGCCTCAGCCTCCTGAGTAGCTCAGAGACATGTGCCACCATACCCAGCTAATTTTTCTTTTTTTATTTTTTGTAGAGACAGGGTCTCCCTATGTTGCCCAGTTTCCAAATCTTTAAAAGTTAAAATCACCTTAATAATAATAAAAAACTTCTTCAAATATACTCAATGCCTTCATTCAGCACACAGTTATTGAATGTCTGAAACATGCTGGGTGCCAGCCTTACTCATTCTTTACAGAAAGAACTGGTAGTTTGGGCATGCCACTCTGTACACACACATGGTAATTTGAGCCAGTAGGGTGTGTTTGTCAGCTTTCTTCTGACTTCACCACCTGCTGTTTCCTACACCATGGTTTCTAATAGCCTGAAGCTACTTTACTCATACTGCCTCATATTTTAAGTAGTGTCTCCTGTAAAGCAGATTAATTATAAAATATATAAATACCATATAATAGGAATCTAAAATTTCTGAAAATACAATGTCACATCAGTGAGGACCTCATTACAATTTTTTTTAATGCTTAAAGAAAAACAGGCTAATATTTCTGGAACCAGATATTGTTGCAACACAAGGTACAGAGAAGCAGCTTGCTCTTGTCTTAAAATAAGAGAATGTTATGAAATGTTATGATAAGGAAATGTTACAGGTGATCTATGTCTTAATGAGAAAGTGTTGCCGTTTTATGGGAACATATTTGGGCTTCACCTGTAATCCTAGGCCTATTGAAACCTTTTCCTCAAATTGACTAGTTAACCACCAGCTTGACGAGATGCGTAGAGTTTAGATATGCTGTAAGAGTAAAGCATGTCATTAAACATATATTTTGCCTTGCTTTCAAACCTTTGCTTTCCTGGTGGAGGTTAAAGGGGAATGGGTAAGTGTTGCCTAACTGTCAGGAAGTCTGCATCTGATTCAATGTTTTGTTCTTTTAAGTCACTTGAATTCTGTGTAAGTACACATATCTCTGGGTGTTGTCGTGGCAGTAAAAATGTGTTTGAGTCTGTGTAGTAAGTTGTGTCTTTTTTTTTTAAAAGTAAGCCCTCTCAGTTTGTGTACTGGGTTTCTTTTTGCTGATTCCTTTTGAGGACTAACTTGAATGCTCTGTGTTTGGCCAGGGATTAGGTCAAGTCTCCATCTCAGGCCGTAGACCAAAAGGAGTTCCAAGTAGATTAAACATAAAAGATAAAATTCTGGGAAAAAAAATTTTTAAGGAGAATATTGGAATAATTTTCTGGCTAAGAAAGGCCTTTTAAGCTATAAAAACTGAAGTCGTAAGAGGCAAAAATGGACAGTTGACAATATACAAAAATTAAAATGTCTATATTTCAAAATATATGAGACCAAGAGTTACATAAAGGGTTATCCCTGTTACATAAAGACTCCAAACAGTTAACTTTGAATGAGGCCCACAAGCCTTAAACAATTGTCAGAGGGTGGGAAGGCACATTCACAGATGAAATAAAAAGTCAGTTATTTAAAAAACACATGAAAAGATGCTTAGCTTCTTGGGTAATCAGAAAAATGCAAGTTAAAAAACAAAATAGCGTTGTTCCTTTATCAAATGAGCAAGTTTAAAAGTCCGGTAATATCCAGCTTTGTCAAGAGTATAGGACAGTGGATATAATGTACGTTGTTAGCATGGTTGTATAAGTTGGTTAAGTGATTTGGAAGGCAATTTGGCGGTGCCTGTTTAGATTTAAAATTCTCATTCCCTGTGCCCCAGAAATATTTTTCTCCTTCCCCTCATCCCTCTCCTTCCTCTTTTGGGCACATGCACAAATATGTGTGTATGTAGATGTTCTTTCTCTGCAGTGGTGTTGGTAAAAGCAAATAAACAGCCCAAAGTCCATCAGTAAAGGGATGGTTTAAATAAATTATGATATAGCTAAAAAATATACCGAAGATTAAAACTTATATAGATCACATATACAAATAAGATTCCCATAAAAAAAGCAGACGAATGTGTACAACGTAATTGCATTTTGGTTAGAAATAAAACTATATATGTATTTATGTGTTTATGTATAGTTAACAATTTTGAAATATATGTGTATCCAGCTGTTAATGGTGGTTGCCATTGAGCAGTAAAGAAGGGACTTTCATGTTGAATTTTATAGACTTCTATATTATTTTCAATAAATGTATCTAAGTTGTAATTTTTAATAAAACATAAACATAAATTCAACTTCAAGGACAAGTATAGCAGAGAATATCTACCCAGGACTGTAATGGTGTTTATTTTATCTCTGACCTCCCAAACATGTAATGAAATGTAGAGTGTACTACTAGGCATCATTCATTGGCTTGCGGAAGGGACAGCAGTGTTTCGATTTTGTGCTGCAAAATGCATTGTGATACTCCAAGTGCCATTCCAGCTGTGTTATCTTTGTGAGGGTAACAATTAATACAAAAAGATAGATATTGACATCTAATAGCAACAGATTTCTATTTTTTTAATTTTGTGAGTTTTGCAGTTAACAGAAGATGAGCATGCAACATGTAGTAGAACGTTACTTTCAGTATCTCTAGGTTGAAAAATCAGGGGTTCACTTTTACTTTTGTGGGCACAGTCATCAGATTCTCAAATTCCTCAAACTTCTTTGGGTTATAGCTTACTATAATATGTTAGATTTTTAGAAGTCTAACAGTGTAATGGTGTTTTCTTTTTTAATGTAGGTAGTCTAAGCCTTCAAAATATTTTGCTTTTAGAAAAACTTAGCCCAGTTCTATCCAAAAATATAATTTCTCATGGTTAACAAAAATTTAATGTGATATCTTGTATACAGCACCATTTTCAATGTTGTTGTTCATAGAAAATTATCATGTCTGTCATTCATATGCTTAAGATCTTTTTAGAAAAATCTAGAGAAACACATGAAAAGGCCAATATTCGATGAAGTTCTCAATAAATATTCACTAACTCTGCTAGAAATTTAAAAGAGGAATCAGTGTAAAGTGTTGATATAGAGATATAGAGAATATCTCTATAGTGAGATTGAGTTTGACCTTGATGACTAAGGCTTAGAAAATATATGGCCTGTCTTGATTGGGAAGTTCCAAAACTTGGGAGGGTGAAAATCAAATTTGACATCTGTAACCTATTAGTAGAGCATAAGAAACGAGAAGACCTAGGCTCACTGCTGTTTTGTTGAGATGTATCTTGAGCATCTAAATCAGGAGTGTACAATCCTTTGGCTTTCCTGGGCCACATTGCAAGAAGAATGATCTTGGGTCACACATAAAATGCACTAACAATAGCTGATGATCTTTAAAAAAAAATCGCCAAAAAATCTCATAATGTTTTAAGAAAGTTTACCAATTTGTGTTGAGCTGCATTAAAAGCTGTCCTGGGGTCACATGTAGCCTGTGGGCTGTAGATTGGACAAGCTTGGTTTAAATGCTTCTCCTTGGACGGATGCAGGCCTGAACACATCCAGATTGCTGAGGGAGCTTCCAAAAAATAACCATGCCAGGACTCACCCCCAGAGATTCTGGGAACTTTACTGCATATACAGTATTTGAAAGCCTGGCCAGGTGGTTCTGTTAGGGAGTCAATTTCAGGAACCACAATCTAACCTAATCTCTTTTTTCCTGTCAGGACTAATCCTAAATCAGTTCTAGAAAATGTCCTCACAAAAACATCCAAAGAGGAATGGACTTTAGTAGTTGTCAGTCATTAGCCAGTCAGTTCATTCTGGAAATTGTTTCTCTTAGTGTTACTCTTGTAACAATTGTTAACTCATACTTTTTCCTTTTCTTCTCTTGACAGACATTTTAAAAAATGTAGCCAGCAATACCTTTTTTCTCTACCTGCCATAGATTTCTATAGATTAAACATCTGAACAGAGCTCATTTAGTAATGATAGGCCGTAATGTCAC
This sequence comes from Cebus imitator, assembly GCF_001604975.1. Taxonomy (NCBI): domain Eukaryota; kingdom Metazoa; phylum Chordata; class Mammalia; order Primates; family Cebidae; genus Cebus; species Cebus imitator. The sequence goes on from NW_016107356.1 coordinate 3,986,217, forward strand.
TGCAGTTTTGAGGGACCAGTATACACGTGATTACAGGACTGGCTTAAATCCAGCACAATCACTGCCTGTTTTGTAATAAAGTTTTATTGGAACATGGCCAGGCTCCTTCATTCATATATTGTCTACACAGCTGCTTTTGTGCTATCATGGCAGATTTGAGTAGTTGGAACAGAGGAAAAATTTGCCAGCCTCCAGGTTGGAGCTTTAGAAAAAGTTTTAATATCCTCATCTAGGAATTTGGGGAGAAATCTTACATTTCAAAACCAGCAAATCCATGAAAAATATTTTGCTACCTACACTCCTCAACACATCCTATGCAGCCACTGTCAGCTGGTCTGAATACACAGGCTAAACCTGTTTGCTATACTTGTTTATCATATTCTTTGAGGGAAAAAGGAATTTCTCCTTCCCTCCTTTGTGACAAGGTCAGAGATTTTAGAAATAGTAATCTTACCTAATGAAGATGGCAGCCAGTGAGCATATAAAAATTGAGAAAAGAAGTGTAATATTGTCAGGCTTTAGCCAAATGGACTTGAACCTGCAGTGGCTGCTGTGTATATTTGACTGTTGCATCGGTGAGCTACAGTATGCAGTGTGTAATTGCTAACATTTTGTAGACTAGCTGTGTAACATAGTCCCAGAAATGTGAACAGTGTCTGGTGTTTGTACTTCACTTTAATGATGTTTCACTAGAATTACCCCCAAATACACTCGGGTGTTACAGTGTGCCTGATAAATGAAATTGTATTGAGACCAAAATTGTTGATAATAAAATCTCCCTTGTAGGCCCCCAGTGGGTAAATTGTACATTGTGTAAAAGTCCACATTGGAACCAGTCATATTACAAAGCCGTTTCTGTTCCTACTTCTTGGCCTGCCATAATCGTATGTTTTCCAAAATTGAATTGGCATTTTGGATAGTTTTCCAAATCCAGGAAAAAATATCTCACATTTTCATATGCTGACCTCTGTGCTCTTTCTAAGTTGTTAATTTAATTTAGGTGTTAAGAATGAATACATCCCCTGAGTCTTAAAATGTAATAATTTATTTAAATTAGTATATTCTTATAAGAGTAAATTAAAGTAATTGAGACTATTGTTTGGGGGGCTTTTGAGACCAGTGGATTTCTTTGCTTAAAAGTGAAATACTAATTTCACTGTTGGCCTTGGGGATGGTAGAAGCTCTTGCTTGTGGAGATAAGAGGCTGATATGGCCCGTCCTTCACTCCTAAGTGTACACCGCACCAGCATGCTTTCTATCATATGTGGGGACAGGCTGGTGTTATCAGTTTACTGGAGGGGGAGGACATTTCCGCAGGGTTTCAGATCCCATTCCAGATGTCCACCAAAAGTCTTTTATCTTTTTTTTTTTTTTTTTTTTTT